>NC_086449.1:499975525-500275993 GCF_028390025.1 Pseudophryne corroboree | reverse complement strand
ACATTGGCATGACCACACGTAAACTGAAAGAGGGGGTCCTGGAACACTTGGGCAATATTCGCAACGCATCAAAAGATCTTGCTCGTATGAAACAGCTCACTTCGGTTGCCAGGCTCTTTCATTTTTATCACAAAGGATCCATCAAAGAATTTAAGGCCTTTGGCCTAGACCGCGTTCATTTGGGCATTCGAGGAGGAGACATTACCAAGGAACTTTACAAGAAAGAAAGCGAATGGATATTTCGCCTCAATAGTCTCCAGCCCTCCGGTCTAAATGAAAATATAAATTTCGCTGTTTTTCTGTGAGCTCCTGGTTTCCTCACTCAGTTTCAGCCATTTACACATACACATCACAGTTTCACCACATAATCATAATGCACTATTGGTCACACCATTTACATGCCCCCCTTTTCTTTCTCCACCCTCACTATGTCCCCTTTTCCCAATCTGCTTGGAATCCAATAACAGTTATTTCACCCAGCCCTCACCTGTAGCATAATTTCTCTCACTCAATCCCAATTACCTTCTCCCACCGGCATCATCCCATCCTCCTAGGTGATTCCCTTCAATTTTCTAATTTCATTTATAAATCCCCTTTCCACTTCATCCTTTCCATCTGTGTCTCACAATGCTTACACCGTGGTTCACTGCTTATTGTAACTTGGTGATACTGCCTTTGTACTATACACCACCTTTTTTTCACAAAAATATCTGTTTATTTTTTTCCCCCTTCCTTTATCACATTTGCTTCACATACATATCCCCTACTTACGTAGGAAATTCATATATATTTTATATAAATGTTTATATATTTATAATTTTTCATATATTTCCCTCAATTTTCCTAAACTGCATGACATCATGCCTACATCTATAATTCACCAATTAGCTGTTATCCGATCTACCTATCCATTCATCTTAATGAATTGGTGCCAGCTATAGTCACAATTTACAGCTATTTAGCATCATTTATACAATGATAAAAAATATGAGATGTATCATTTCTATTGTATTGTTTTGGTTATTCGTCCACTTTTTTTGCTTTTCATTTTTCATTTATCATCTTTTTTTTAAATCTTTTTAATTTTTTAATTTTTCACATTTATTTCCACTTTATAGTGTTTTTTTAATTTTTAATTTTATTCCCTTTCACTGAGTCTACTACTTACCACTCTTTTAGCTAGTTATCCATGTTTCCACTCATACTTCATACCACTCCCACAGTTCACCACTGTATACATTTACACTTTAATACCAATTCCACTCACACATTCTTTATATTTCTAGGCACTTCAAATGACGTCATAGGACGCACCATTAATGCCCCAGCTCTACTCACACCCCACATCTCAGAACGCACCATTTCTGTTCCATATTTCCACTTATCCAATCACATTAACTGTATCTCTTTTTTCCTACTTAGGTTCCGCTAGCATTTTATTTTGTTTTTCTTCTTTTTTTCATTTCATATAAATTTTAATTTATCATTAATATTTTCAATTATATTTATTTTCATTTTACTATCAATATTTTTTCTCACAACATGATTAGTCCAATTAGGTCCTTATATAACCCAATATGTGGTCCCTACCCTTCTACCAGATCCACATCGGGATCCCCGATATCAATTGGTGTCTTGCTCACATTTCTTTGTTTTAATCTTTTCCTTTGCCCACACTCTTATTATCCCAGCACCACTCTTTCCCTTTAACAACATGGCGCTCCAGGTTCTGCAATAGCCATTCTTGGTTTGCCCATATTCCTCTAACCTAGCACCATCATATCCCACTACCAAGATGGCATTTTAGGCCTCCTACAATCATGCTCATGTTTTAACCTACACGATACGTAACACTAAGCTGACGATGTCCGTCAGCGGCGGTGGGCGGGAGCGGCAATGCAGCGCTCCCGCCCACCGCCCCCACACTCTGACCTCAACCATTGGTCGAATCATTCAGTGTAGCTGCTTTTAAAATCCCATCCCTCACTGACACCTCCAAACCCGGAAGTGAACAAGCCCTGATGGGTGAAACGCATCTTCCACAGGGGTCCACATATGGAGTGATCTCATGGCACCACCTTTTCTCACCTGATGATCGGATCTGCTTAACTGTCCTCTTGGCTGGAGTTCCGTAAGCCCCATCTGTTGTATGGATATGTTCCACAGACTGTAACATTTTATCTGCAGTCAGCTATATTTTTCTGCATATCAGAGCTAATAATAATTTTTCTATGTGAAGATTGCTCTTTGAGACGGGCTGGAAGTGTAATCTCCAACAGAGGCCATGACACTGTTACTTTTTTCATAACCTGTATGACTCCCAGTACCTGTTAGACATTCTTGTGTCAGGATTATTTGCATCTGTTAACAGGTTGTTTTATATTTATTTTTATTTCTAATTGAGGGAATGATTCAGCCACACTGGTCTATGTATAGCAATAATCTGTACTAATTCTGGACCTTTTGACATCTGAATACCATAATGGTATGTTGTCTCAGATGGCTTAATATGTAAAAAATATATATACACGCACAATTTTGCTGTGAGAATATATTTACACATTTACAAAACTAATGCCGTTGCCTATAACAACATCCTGTGTCATGAGCTTAATATCATTCATGGTGACTGTTGCATTCTTTCCAGAATAATTTTTCTATGGGAAAATTACTTTCTGATACAGGTTCTAAGCTCAATTCTTAATTGAGGCCAGGACATTGTTCCATAATTTATATGATTCTTAGCACCTGTTAGATACTTTTGTGTCAAGATTATTAGAACTCGCAGATAGGCTGTTCTAATATCAATTGAAGTAATTGTTCTATCACACTGGTCTATCTACAGTAATAATCTGTGCTAATTCTTGACTTTCTGACATTTCATTATTATGTTGGCTCAGGCGGCCTAATATATAGAAAATATATATACACGCATATTTTTTCTGTGAGAATATATTTACAAAGATTTATATCACCGTCAATAACAACATTTCCTGTCAGGAGTATAATATCATTCACAGTGACTGTTACATTGTCCAAAATTCACTTTATGTGGATGCAATATCTGTTTGTGTCCTGGATTGTTAATACATTAATTTATTCTCTCCCCTTCCAACAAATAATTTTCGTGGACTCTCATCCACGATCCACCGAGCACAGTACCATGGATGTGAGAACTGTTGAACCGTGCCTAACGTGGAAAGCAGATCCACATATTTTCACCCACTTCACTTATTCATTCTTCTTTCCTTTTTTCTAATTACTTCCTACTTTACTATTTCTTATATAGGTGCACTCTCATTGGTGTACAGATCGCATAATCCTCTACTATCATACAGCGCTGCCAATGCCCGATCTCGTCCGATCTTGGAAGCCAAACAGCGTTGGGCCGGGTTAGTACCAGGAGAGGAGACTGCCTGCGAATACCTGGTGTTGTAGAGTAGGAATTACTTTCCTCTCTATGTGAGAAGGGACACCAACAGCAGTATCACCACTAATTCTATCCAGCACTTCCTTATCCATCTAATTATCTATTCCGTGTTAATTGCAGACCAACACCTAATTTTTTATCTATAAATGTGGTATCTGTCAACAATTCAGGTGTCTAAATATTGGTGACCATTGAACATTATAATATACTTAATTTAAGTTGTCCTAATTGTACGTATCCATAACAATTTTTGACCACTCCTCGATCCCATCAATACAGCAATCCTGTACTGGTCAGGGGAAATGTGGGTATGACAAATCTAGTGTCTACAACCTTTCCAATTACTCATTGGAGAAAGAGACCAGAACATTTTAACATTTTTAAAATCTTTATTTTTTTTTATGGATCATTTAGATGGGTAATTATGTTTTAAACAATATTAGTAAAAGTTATGTTTTAAATATTCTTCAATATACCATATAGGAATTTTCTTCCTTGTACAAGAGTGCGCCCACACAAGAGCCTTCTTTCTCTCTCATTGCTGATTTCTGTGCTGTATTGAGTTTTTTGTCCTTTGTGATTTAAGTCCTTTTAGTGTTTTTGTGTTGTGTGTGCATGCTTGACTGCGCTCGCGCGCGCGTGTGTGTGTGTGTGTGTGTGTGTGTGTGTGTGTGTGTGTGTGTGTGTGTGTGTTGTTAGTGTAGTGGAAATTTGTGTATTTTTTTATTTCTGTTTGGTGTTTGTGTAGTGGGAGGTAGAGGAGGATGTCTAGGGCTGAGGAAGGGCAGTTGGAGAGTGAGGTGGAGGAGGTAGCATGTCTGGATCACCATGACACAGACAGTGGAGATAGTGAGGAGCAGCCCAGCCAGAGATGGAAAACTAATGCTGGCAGAAATGTGAAGTTTTCCTTTGATGAAAACATGGCCTTGGTGACAGAGGACATGTGGCGCCACACAATGATATTTGGTCGTCAGGCTGCCCACTTTCCCGCACACAGGAAGAACAAAACATGGGATTAATCTGTTG
Source organism: Pseudophryne corroboree (assembly GCF_028390025.1). NCBI lineage: Eukaryota > Metazoa > Chordata > Amphibia > Anura > Myobatrachidae > Pseudophryne > Pseudophryne corroboree. The sequence continues at coordinate 500,271,537 of NC_086449.1, read as the reverse complement.
GTGCTGTCAATGGAGAGGGGCCTATCAAGCGCAGTGTGGAGACCTGCAAGAAGAGGTTTTCAGACATAAAGAAGCAGGTCAAGGCCAAAATGGCCAAAGAGGAAACAGCAGCATGGCATACAAGGACAGGCTCCGCATATGAAGTGGTGTACCTGGACTAGGGTTCAATGTAGCTTAACATCCACTATAAATTGTTTGTTGTTCTGTTAACTGTGTAATAGTATTGTAATGCCTTTATTTTTTATTTTTTAAATGTGTAAAACGCATACTACTTTGTTATATTTGGTGTTAAGCAATTCTTTTTTGTGTCAACAAAAAAAGTTATCTATAGTAAAAGCTCAGAGGTTGTTTGAATTGGGTTTTTTTTAATGCAAATTATCTTTATTGGTTCACAGCCAAAAGTAAATGTAACAAGTAATGTCAATTAGAATTTAGTTTAACATAACACATGTCTCCAAGGGGGTAATTCAAAGTTAATCACAGCAGCAAATATGTTAGCAGTAGGCCAAAACCATGTGCAGTGCAGATGTGGCAGATATAACTTTTGCAGAGAGAGTTAGATTTGGGTGGGTTATTTTGTTTCTGTGCAGGGTAAATACTGACTGCTTTATTTTTAGACTGCAATTTAGATTTCAGTTTGAACACACCCCACCCAAATCTAACTCTCTCTGCACATGTTATATCTGCCCCCTCCTGCAGTGCACATGGTTTTGCCCAACTGCTAACAAATTTGCTGCTGCGATCAACTCTGAATTAGGCCCCAAGTCAGTTACGGTATACCAATGGCACACGTCGAACATGTAATTTTATAATATAAATAAAGATCTATACAAAGCGCTCTATGAAATTGCGTATTTTGCTAAAGAGGTTCATCCAACAAAAAGTAGAAAGAACACCAGAAAGGGAGAACAAAGAGAGGAAAAGAAATAAGAGAGAAGACAGGAAGGGAGGAGGGTGGAGGGAAAGGTCTCATAGTCAAGAGATCGAGGGATTGAGTTATGGTTAAACAGCCTTATGAGACAGTTGTCAGATTAGATGGTTTTACAGTAGAGACACATCACTTATTGAGGGTAGTGTGGATCACACAGGCATTATCTTAAAGACGTATTATGGTCTGATTTTTTGTAGGTGAGCCATAGATACCATGTCACTGTTTTGGTGACCTTTTGACATGGATAAAATGAGATCATCCACGGACATATACTGATCAAGGCGCATACACCACTTAATCATAGTGGGTACTGAGACTGATCACCAATGCACTGGGATAACCGCCTTAGATGAACTAAGTATATGTCTGAGTAATGTTTCCTTACATTTTACCTGGGGTCCACATAGAAGATTTAGTAGCCAAAAGCTAGAACATGAGGGTAGGTCCTGCTGGAGGATAAGGATAATTGTCTCTATTACCTTGTTCCAAAAAGGCCTAAGGAAGTGACATTCTTACCAAATATGTAAAGATGTTACCACAACCCTTTGGCATCTCCACCATGAGTTAGAAACTTCTGGAAACATTCTGGCTAGAATATTTGGGCTAGAATATTTGGGCATGTATACAATCTTGAGAGTACCTTATAGTGTTTTTCCATGACTAACATATCTGAGCAGAAGAAAAAGTGTTTTTAAGGATTTCTGGCCAGTCATCCTCTCAAACTAATCCCTGTAGATCAGTTTCCCATGCAGACATAAATTTAATCTTAGTGAAAAAAAGATGGTCAATGATAATTTTATACATACCAGATAGAGGATGAGGTGGGTAAGATGAGGATGTACATATGTTCTCAACCCGGGTGTTTCCCCAGTTGTAGGCTTTAGTATTGTGTAAACTCGTCAGAAAATGTTTAATTTGAAAATATTTTCATATTTCTTTATAGAAGATAATAATGGTTGTTTGCGCAGTCGTCTCCAACAAGAAATAGTAGGACCTAAGAGAGGATGAGCAACTGAAGGGAGCATCAAAAGCCAGAGTAACTCAGGGTTGAGCATGGGAAGCAAGGCTGCATCAATGTTGACCCATTGTTTTCTACCGGACAGTCGGCTCCCCTTCATTCTCCTTGTACAGAGCACTGCCTAATGATATATAAGAAAATTGGGTAGTTGCATACCCCCCTGGTGTTTCCTTTTATATAGAATATCATGTTTGAAACGGGGTCTACGACCTGCGATCGAATTCAGTAAACCACGAGTTTGGAATTGCAATAGGAAGTGTTTGCAAAAGATAAAGTACCTTGGGTAAATATATAAATTTGGAGTGTTATCAGTATTTAGATGAAAGTGAGACTGAAAAGAGTGACTAAGCTGACCAAGCTGACCAAGATCATATCTAATGACAGAGCAGCGAAGGAGTACAAGGAAAGAGTATTGTACTAAACTGACAGAGAAGACCAAAAGGAGGTAATAAACTGCAATGTGAGGTATTAAGGGTCTGTTACAGATATCGGGTCTAGGGCCTAATTCAGGTTGGATTGCAGTGTGCGATCCAACCGGAAATTATTGAGAAAAGGATTCCGGTGCATGCACAGTGACCGTACTGCACATGTGCCCTCATTTTCTTCTGGCGCAGAAAATGTGATTGCCTCTGCCTGTCAATCAAGCAAAGGAGGTCACAGGGTGAGGGGCGGGCAACGCTCCATTTGCAGGGAGGAGACGGAACGTTGTGGGGGCGGAGCCAGATGAACGGGAGGCGGGACAGCATGAACAGGACGTGTCGGGGGCATGATCGCGGCAGCTATGTGACATCACATGCAGCCGCTGCGATCTGGAAGATGGCGGCGAGTCTCCTGCCAGTGCAGCTAGGCTGTGCCAGCAGGAGGCTTCCTCTAATTCTGCTAACAAGCAGAAATTGCGATGCGATCACAATTTCTGCTTGTTGAAGGGGGTGAGGCGGCTGGCAGCAGGCTGGGTGGCCTTGCCCTGCGATGGGCGGTCCCCAGCATATGATCCAAAGGATAGCAAATTCTGCTAATTAGCAGAATCTGCTATCCTTACTGAATTAGGCCCTTAATTCAGACCTGATCACAAAAGCAAAATCTTTCTCTAATGGGCAAAATCATGTGCACTGCAGATGTGCAGCTATAACATGTGCAGAGAGAGTTAGATTTGGCTGGGTTATATTGTTTCTGTGCAGGGTAAAAGTTAGCTGCTTTATTTTTACACTGCAATTTAGATTTCAGTTTGGCCACCTAAATTGTACTCACTCTGCACATGTTATATCTGCCCCACCTGCACTGCACATGGTTTTGCCTATTAGAGAAACATTTTTGCTGTTGTGATCAGGTCTGAATTAGGCCCATAAGCAGAGATCCAAGTTCATGCAAGGCATTCAACTTTTTAAAAAGAGAGTTTTCAGAAGCAGAAAATATTGGTTAGTGATGTAAAGTCCTTTGGATTTAGAAGTAAGTATGTCATTGACAACTTTAGTAACATCTGTTGCCGTGGAGGAATATGAGTGGAAAGCAGACAGTTGCTCAGATTGAAAGACATACATTGAATAGACTTGGGATCATTGTTGAGAAAAGAGGAGAATCTATGTGATCAACACAACAGGTAGTAAGATGGGATATGAAAAGGGGAGAGGAGACTGTTTTGATGAGGTGTTAATGATGTGAGGAAGAAAGAAAGAATGAGCATACAAAGGGGATTCTATGTAAAAGCTATGTTTAATCTTCTAAAGATTCCCTTTAAAAACTTAAAAAGCTATAGGCATAATGCATGAGGTGGACAGAGACAGAGTTGAAAGTGTTTAAAAGCTGTGTGGTATTGTGGGATTGGGTGAACATGTGAGAGAAGACATGTTTTTTCGGAAAAAGAGATCATTTGTAAATCCTTGTAAGGCATTTTTATAATGTGTGAAATCCATTTTAGAACTGGTTTGCCCACAACATCATCACTCAAGTGTATTGTGTTGCCTTTTCTTCCCTGTGTTTAGTGCTCTTGGTTCAGCAGTCTGTGTGACATGGATGGACTTCAGTAATAGAGGCTACGGTATCCACAAGAGAGGTGATTGTTTTATCAAGAAAGGGATGGAAAGAAGAGGTTGAAGACTTTCAGAGATGTTGGAGATGTATAATTTAAAAATACATGTATATGTGTGTAGACTGCTGTACAGAAAGAAAGGAGACTGTTGGGGTTAGGCTGTGGTCAGACAGTGAGAAATCAGAGTTTCAGAAGTTGGATATAGAACAGAGGTGAGTAAAGACTAGACTGAACTTATGATCATCAAGACAAGATGAGTAGGTGTTGTGAACTATTATGTGCAGTGAGAGTGATAACACTATGTCATATTTGTCTGTTTCAATGGCAATATTAAAATCACCCATGACGTTGATAGGATATTAGTGGAGGAAAGGCAATCAGAAAAATGATGCCACACTTGAGAGCAAGGGTCAATGGGACAGTAGTTTAGAAGAGTTAATTAAAACACAATGAACTTTGAGTGGAAAAGAATAGATGTGTTAGAAGGAGAAGTGGTTGGAATTCAAGTTTCCTACAAACACCATGTTTGTTTCCCAATCTAGGGATGTGGCTGAAGGGAAGGCCACCAACAGGAAAGTTAGAAGTTTGAATCTAAATTGGCAATTTAGATTCAGGGCACTGATAACCAGTTGAGACAGGTGAATGAATGAATGAATGAATGAATGAATGAATGAATGAATGAATGAATGAATGAATATTAGATACTAGCTGTTCTACCTGTTCTTCGTATGGGAGTTTCTGATTTTCACGTTTGTAAATATAAATGTTTTCAAAATTTGATAAATATATAGATGTAAATTTGAGACGTCTTAATGTAAGTAAATATTAAACCATGGTTCTTGGCGTTACCTGAGGAGCACCCGTAGCAGATACGGTAAAAAGTGACAGGACAATTTTGGTAGTTTATTTAATTCTAACCACTGGAGGTGCAATCCAAATTTTGATCCTATTGTCCGTTTGGGCGTTATCGTATCCTCAACGCAAGCCACACATCAGTAATGATGTAATTATGTCAACCCCCTGTTCATTCCCTTGGAGTAAGTTTATTAAAATTATATTTACATAGTTTTCCTGTTTCCCACCTGAAGAATACCTATGTTAAATTTCAACTTCCTAACATATCGGGAAGTATGAGAATTAGTGATGAGTCAGTCAGTCAGTGAGAGATACGGTAAAAAGTGACAGGACCATTTTTGTAGTTTATGAAATTCTACACACTGGAGGTGCAATCCAAATTTTCATCCGATTGTCCAATTGGGTGCTATTGTTTCCACAATCATTATTGTTATCGTTACGCATCGTTATTGAAATCATTATGTCAACCCCCTTATCATCCTGTTAGGGGAGGTTTATTAAAATTCTAATTACGTAGTTTTGATATCTCCCACCTGAAGAATACATACTGTATATTAAATTTCAGTTTCCTGAAATATCGGGAAGTATGAAAATTAGTAACGAGTCAGTGAGTGAGTGAGGGCCTCACATTTATATATATATATATATATATATATATATATATATATATATATAGATGGGAACTATATTAATGTGCCTTGACATTGAGGTCCACTAGTTAAGACTATCCAGAGCTTTTTTATCTGATGGTATGAAGCTGTATACAGAACTGGTGCCATTTTTTGTATAATTTTTATTCTTATAACTATTTTCAGAAACGAACCCTGAATATCCCACCAGTCGGCATGCCGACCAATAGGAACTATTCCCACTTGTGGGTGTCCATGACGCCCATAGAGTAGGTATAGAACCCGAGCCTGCTGGCCATCTAACAGCCAGGATCCCGGAGTCGGTATGGTGACCGGCAGTCTCCAGACCACCGGTCACACAAACCAACCCCTATCTTTCTCTCTCTCTTCATACTCTCTCTCTCTCTCTCTCTCTCTCCACCTGACACCCTTTTTGTCTCTCACTACCCTCACTCTCTCTCTCTCCTGCACTCCTAAGGGGCATTTTAATGACAACGGTGTGTGGGGGGGCTCTCAAGATTTTGCTTTGGGGTCCACAAAGTTCTAGTTATGCCCCTGGTTCTATATTTCATATTAATTATTAGTATTATTATTACTATTATTTTACATTTTGAGTACTTTTTATTAGGACCTTTATATTTTTACTTTACTGCCTTAAACATGCAGAATAGATTATGATAGCCTAAACTATTTGATTGCCCCAGGGAGTTCAGCTCAGTCACTGGAACATATTGCTCACAGCTGTGCTGAAATAGCCATCCGTAAGGCGTGAGCCTCACAGTCCCTTAATTCTACCTCAATTAAACTGTTCAAGATAATTTAATTATTATTTACATGTCAAGCATTGACTATTTACTTTAATCAACTATCCCTATTAATTAGCTAAACAGTAATTGGAGTTTCACACAAATATGTTAATTTGGGTTGTGTTCTATATTAGAAATTGTTAAATATAAGCAAATGTCACTATTGCAAAATACAAAATGAAAACTACAATGAATGAATATAACATAGGAAGGCTATTTCCAAATATATTTGGGTTTCACTTCAGACTGTACTTGATATGAATAAAACTGAAGTTTTATCTCTTTTGAATAGTTTCAAAGCAAATTTCTTTTCATTTATAGAAGTAGTACATTTGCTATTTTTAAATAAAATGCTAAATACAGTAATGTTTTGGAAATATATAAAAAAACAATAAATTACACTGTTGGTTATAATATAATACTAGATTTGCTTAAGAAATGTAGATGTTTACAATTTTTTTTAAATAAAATTATTCATGCTGATGATGAATACAAAAGAAATTTACTTCTGTGTACAATCAAAGTATAAATTGAAGTTACATTTTAAACTAAAAGATCTGGTAATATGTGAATTTAAAATGTTATTGTTCAATTATTTGCAGTTTCCTGGTTACTCATGTGCAGTGCATGCCTTTACAATGGAAATATGCCTGATATGGGTTGCTCGAGGATAGGTTTATTTATAAAAGTCAAAGACACATTAGTTATTTGGCTGAATTCTTTAAAAGTTAAATATTTCAGGCCTTAGGCTATATCCCACAAACTGTTCATATGGTTGTGTTTGTTGCAATCAGTGCACTCAAATTATACTATAATTTGCTTTCCACGGTTCTGAGTCTAAGATCACATAGAGTCAAGAATAATTACTACCAAGATGGGGACATGTACACGCACCTTGGTATAGTCAACATGTAAGTATAACACATAACAAAGTTCTAAAATTACTAGGAAATTACTTAAGTAGACTTTATTTGCCTTAGAGGCATATGTATTAACAATGACTAATAGCAGGAACTCTTGTAAATAGTATGAAGCCCTTTGTTTGAAAGGTAAATGGTACTAGCTAAAATATATTCTCCCATGGCAATTTACATGTGTAGCCTAATTTTAAGGTTTTAGTTCATGTTTGACATTGTTACACTAAAGCCAGACCATATGGATAACATAGCCCTGTAAATAAAAATGGAGTTGTGAATCTTTAAACTTTAAATTATGTTTTGTCAGTTAATACATATTATAACTTTTGTATAGACTATGGGGTATATGCAATTGAGGTCGGATCCATTCCGACATGCATTTGTCGGAATGGATCCGACAACGGCTATTCAATGCGCATCTCAATTCGACTTTAAAAAAGTCGAATTGAGAAGTGGGACTGGAGATGGGGGAGAGCCGCGGGGAGACGGGGTACAGCTGTGGGCGGACGGGGGATAACAGTGCTGCAGGAGGATGTGGCACAGCCACAGACCTCACGGCAGCGTCACCCGGCTCCAGCAAGTGAGACCTCACTTGCTGGAGCCGGGTGGACACTGCTGTGAGCGGCGGCTGTGCCACATCCTCCTGCAGAGCTGTGCTGTATCGCTGCTGTCCCCCGTCTGCACGCGGATCTCCCCCATCTGCCCAGGCTCTCCCCCTCTCCTCCTCTCAGGTGTAGAGATGTGCCCTGTGTGCACATCAGTGGTGCTGTCCCTGGCTGGGGACAGCGCTGGGGCAGCTTGTCTGTCCCCAGCGCTGGGTGCGTGGCGGCGGCGGGTGTCCGATGCAGGTATTACCCTATTCCCTGCACCGGACCGGAGGCTGCGGAGAGAGGTTCAAATATTGGCGCCTTCCGGGAGCCAATCGCGGCTCCCGGAGCGGCGGCCAATCACAGAGGGGTGCGGCGAGCCAATCGGCGCTTGCCGCATCATAGGCCCCGCCCCCGGCGTCTGATGTCAGACGCCGGGCGGGAGCCGAAGAGGCCGGGCGCGCAGAGGAGCGCGAAAGAAGACGCCGCCGGGAGAAGTCGCCGGGCCGCGCCGAAGAGCGGTGAGGAGGTCCTGAGGCCGCGGAAGAGGCCAGAAGACGTCGGCCTGCAGGAAGAAGATGTCCAGCGGCGGCTGGACGTGGCGAGGCGACGGCGGCGCCGCTGGCCAGGACGGGCCAGCGGCCGAAGAGTGAAGGGGAGCGCCGGAGAGGCCACCAGGGGTGGGATGGAAGAGAGCTGACGAAGCTCCCCCCTGGTGCCTCTCCCACCGGGTCAGGTAGGCCCTTATCAGGTGCCCCTGTACCCCCCTCTCCTCCCTAGACCACCGGGTGTTCGGGCATTAGGCCCGTGGGCAGAGCCAGGCCCTCCCGGCCTGTGGGCAATCAGTCGGGCCCTCCCGGCCCGTGGGCACAGTCAGGCCCTTCCGGCCTGTGGGCACCTTTAGTCGGGCCCTGCGCAGTCGGGGTCCCCCCCGGCCCGTGGCCCGGCTAAGATTTGGGGGCCACCATTTGGGTTGTTTGGGTATTAGGCCCAAGCTACCCCTCCAGCGCCAGTTAGGCGGGCATTAGGCCCAAGGGCAAGTACAGGCAATAGGCCTGAGGGGACAGTAGGGGGCACTAGGCCCTACTTCAGTTGGCGGCCGCTAGGGATATATAAAGGTGATGCTGGGTACTAGGCCCAGGTCACCCCACGAGTGACAAGTTAGGCGGGCGCTAGGCCCGTGGGTGAAATCAGGCCTCCGGCCTGTGTGCAGTCAGGGGGCGCTAGGCCCAGTGGATAAGTGCCCCTGAGGTGAATAAAGGTGGCACTGGGCACTAGGCCCAGGCCACCCTGAGGTGTTTAGGTAGGCAGGTCCGCTTGACCTGAGCCCTATAGAAGGAAGTGTACAGAAGGTGGGCAGGCTGTGTGGCGCCCACCCCCTTCCAGCGGCAGGTAGGGATTTAAAGGGACAGCACCGTGTGATCTTGTATTCCGATATTGTGATGTATGTTGTTACCGTGCAGGGCAAAGTGTCTGTTTGTTTTAAGTTTGTGCATAGTTGTGTTGCACCACTCACACGAGCTAGTTTGAGGGCTCTGTTTATGTAGCTAGTGTAGCGGACGCACACTAGGGTAGTTCTAGGCCCTGCACGGCTGTTTCTCTCTTTGCCTCCTCACAGGGACCTGTAAGTGGAGAAGATCGGAGTACAAGACTTAGGACGGTGAGTAACATCGGTCTGTGTGTTCCTTCTGTGTGTGTCCCTATCTGTCTCCCTTCCTTCAGGGCGAACGGTGAGCCTTGCACGCCGGTGCAAGGTAGAATTTCCACCTGGTGCGAGAGTGCCAATAGGTGAAATTCGGGCTCTGAGGCGGACGCCTGGGATGACCCTCACCTAGCCCGAAAGCACTATTTTTCTCGGGGTCGGAGGGCGTTTCGGTCCACAGTTAGGAGGACGGCACTCAGCAATCTCCTTCCTCCTAGGTCGTCGTGTCCGGGTCCGACGGAAGATTTGCCAGGTCCGTTGAAGGTTCCGGTACCTGAAGGTGAGAGAGAGCGGCGCCTGGTGAGTACCGAAAATACACCTGCACGGCAGCAGGCACCACCACACGCACCGCCGCACCTCTTACACAGGTCCCTCATCTTAGTTCGACTTTATATTAAGTCTGACTGAGATGATCGGAAACAAGGCCAAAACCTGATGAATTTGGCTCCGTTTCCCTCAGAAGCACGTGAATCGGCAGCTGATTCACGTACTATTCGACAAGTCGAATTCCCCGACTTGTCGAATAAAAAAGCTGGGGACTGAATAGGTCGGAACCCCTTCCGACCTGAGAAAGTTTAAAACTGCCGTCTTTTCGACAAGATGGCAGTTTTGACCTTAATTGAATATACCCCTATGTATCTATTTACCTATCACATATAGAGAGAGCACAGCATGACAATGATATGCCAGCCTCACCCCACCCCTTCCCACATGAAATGTCATTATGTCACAAAGACTGCAGCATGCCATTCCGGGTACCTAGCAATCCAAATACAGGTTCCACCGTACATCAACGGGGTCTTACACGTGGCCTTGTGCCCTCAGCAGCACATGCATGGTATGTAAAGACTTGAGGTAATCTTTACTTAATGTAGAGAGACAAGGGCACTCACATTATCCTGATGCTTGATTGTCATTTGTTTTTCATAAATGTTCTTAACATTACCACAGTACTACATAGAAGATGTCTGGATTCTCTCTCTACTCTTCAGCTGAAGGCAGATATCGGGAGCGTCTAGTGGGGAAATCAGCACTGCAGAAGACATCCAATGGGAAGTGTCTTCTGATCTTAGTAAAACTTGGCTCACTTATATATATTTTTCATATATTTGTAAGGCTTTCGTAAATCCAGTGTTGGGTGTTTATGCAGGATTGACCACAATTGGAAGTTATTGCTTTCAAGACCACATACCCTGTACAGAGTGAGACAGTAAGTGGAAATCATCATAAATGATAAAGTGGGCAAAATTCATGAATTGTGTGTTGAATTTATATATTTTAATAAAAAAACATTTTAATTACTATATTGAAAGACGGATGGCCTTTCATTGTGGGTGTCATTGGTACAAGTACTTTATCTCTCCGAGTTGAAAGAAAAGATCCAAAAAAGATCAAAATATTTATCAAGAAATGCAAATAGGATTTCCGATGGGAAATCCTTGGGTTATGGCTTCTGACCCACAAAGCTCCCTGCTATCACCCTGCTGAAAGTCCATCTCTGGCGGGTGTGTTACAGCAGAGGCCAGTGACCACCTACCTGAAAGCTGTGGGAGACCTGGTCAAGAGGTGACAGGGATCTCTCTCCTCCTGTGAAACCCCAGAACACCAGACTCTGGCCCTGCATGTCAGGGTGCTGCTGCAGCCACTGTCATGACAGCGGCCTGGAGTCCCTTTAAGTGCAGCGTTTCTCCTCCAGTGTTGCTGTGGGACCTGGTGGGACATCTGTGAAGGTCTGGAGTGGTGGTGTTGGGGGATCCACTTGTTCTTGCTTCTCTCTGAATGCTGGACTGTGACCCTACTTGCTGAGGAGCTGCTGTGGCTGCCATCTTGAGAATTGTCTGGAGTCCCCCCTCCTGGCTGCACCCCCTTACCGCTTAATATGGACAGTGACAACCATGTCAATTTGAGGACTTGGTGTATATCTGCACTGCCATTCTTGCCTGTAATTGCTGGCTGGCTAGCAACATTCATTGGATGTAGTGCCTGCATACTCCATAGAGGAGTTTATTGCTCTCTCTATACTGTTTGATATCCTGTTGTAGATTATCACTGAATGCATGGGACTGTTCTTTATTCCTGCTCATACCACTGCTATGGAACATTTTGACTGGTAAATAAATATACATGCTCTGCTATTGCTCTCTGTTATCAACTCTATGGATAAATTCATGGCTAAGCATTCAAAGGGTCCCAGAGGCAGCCAAGCTGGGAAGGGGATGGGATATTCCACCTGTTGACAACCCTCCTCCTCTTCGTCTGGGTCCGGAGCCACAATGAACACTGTTAAATCTTTTATGACACAGGAGGTTATTGATATTTTGTCCTCATTATTGGCTCAGAAGTTGGCTCCATTGAAAGAATCTTTGGATTCCGCTCTCACTCAGCTTAACCAGCATCTTACTGAAACAAAGCAGCAGATCTCTAATTTCGAAGACAATCTTACTGTGACGCGGACATATAATTTTGCTTTATTTTACCCAACCAAATTGAGGGTTTTCCCCTCATATTTCTTTGATACCCCCTTGCTGCCAAAAACTTTGTTGATTCTCATTTCACAGCCTTAGTTGCTTATGGATGATGTGGACTGACCCGACAGTGGATGTTCTTTTTATCTAGTCTTCTACTTGATTCGCGTTCAGCTTAATCATACTAATTGTAATATTGTTCAGGATATTGTTGTTTCTACAATGCTGTAATCTTCAGTATATGATGCTCGTTTTCTATTTGTGCTTGCCACATAGACCCAAATGTTTTCTATTTTGTCCTCTTCTGTGTTCTCCACAAAGTTTAATTATTTGTCTTCAGCAATTCTTTTTCTTCTACTTTCCCTCTGTTCTTGTCTTCCCTTCCTGTTCTGCCCATCCTTGGTTAGTTATTTGTTTATTTTGTCTTTCCTCCCTTTTCTCTTTTCTTGCCTGATGCTACTGTTTTTGTACATGTGGCGATCCTTTGGATTGCTCTCTTGGGTTCTTAAAAAATTTGAACTATTCTTAAATTTTGTTTGTATGTGGAGGTCCATAGAATTGTCCTCTTGGGTTCTTATAAAATTCAAACTGTCGGAATGGATCCAACAACCCCTATTCAATCCCATCTCAATTCGACTTTAAAAAAAGTCGAATTGAGATGAGACCTGTGAGCGGAGGAGAGGGGGGAGACCAGCGGGGACAGTCGCGGGCAGACAGAGGAGAGCAGCGCTACAGCAGCACTGCAGAAGGATGTCTCACAACCACCAGACCTCACGGCAGTGTCCACCCGGCTCCAGCAAGCGTGACCTCACTTGCTGGAGCTGGGTGGACCCTGCCATGAGCGGCGCGGCTGTGACACATCCTCCTGCAGTGCTGTGCTGTAGCGCTGCTCTCCCCTGTATGCCCATGTCTCTCCCCCATCTCCCCGCAGCACTCCCCCCTCTTCTCCTCTCGGGTCCCACATCTCAGGCCAACATTTTTTTGAGATGGTTGGAAACGGCGCCAAATCCTGTCGAATTTGGCCCCGTTTCACTCAAAAGTACGTGAATCGGCAGCTATTCCGCCAATTCACGTACTATTCGACAAGTCGAATTCCCCGACTTGACAAATAAAAACAACTGGGATTGAATAGGTCGAATCACGATTCGACCTTAAAAAGTCGAAAACTGACGTCTTTCAACCCTAATTGAATATACCCCATAGTGTACCTAAATCTACAATTAAAAAATTATTTTCAAAATCACTAAAGAGTTATTGCAAATAACTAAACTTACTATAAAAATAAAGACAGGCACAAATTTAAGCTATATTTTTTTTAAAAATTAATTAAAGTAAGGGAAAGACAAAATGGTGTCTTTGGGCATAAACCATCAAGGCAGTCTATGGGGTTCTTGGCTGGGAGCTTTCGCCCAATAAATGATGCTTCTTTCCTGAATGCTCTTTGGGCCAACAGATCTTTGTGATGGCTCAGGAATGCCTGGGTTTGCTCCTGGATGGCCTATGGCAGCTGGAACATTCTTATGCCAAACTCACTGGCCATCTGGATATGGGTCTCCTGAGCTACAATGGTTGTCTTATTTAGCTTCCTAAGTTGCCATCAGATTTTCTTAATTTCTCTGGTTTGTTGCTGCATGAAGGACATTTGCTGCTGGCAGAAACTGTGTTGCAAATTGCCATCTTCCACCAGACTTGATGACTACATCCTCCTCTGAATCTGAATAGTTGACCAGGCAAACAGGTTTGGGAAGTGAGAAGGATCTGAAAAGAGAAAATTATTGGTAAATAAACATACGTGTACTGTTTTAAACAAACTGTGACAACGAAATCCATGACTGAGCACAGGTGCATTCATTAGGCCCTCCAATTAATTAAACAAAATACTACAATGTAAGCATGTTAGAAAAAGAATTGCTATCCGTAAAACATCAGTGTGTTTTTCTGCTATCCAGATAGATTATCCTGCACATTCTGGATCTTATGAGCACCTAAAACTCTGGATCTCTGGCATTTTCTGCAAGTATACACTCTATAATTGCTGTATACCAGGGCACCCACTTTTTTTTTTACAATTTACTATAATTCTTGTATGTTATTTGTTTTAATATTTGTTTTATTGGTGTGATATGCTACACCAAATACATACTTTTTAACATATTGTGGAATACCTACCATTGTTTTTGATGGATTATGGGAGATGGTGAACTACGCAGAGGTTTTGGTTAAGCACCCCAGGCCTTAAAGCAAGGAAAGGTGTATGTATCGAGGGAGGAGTAATTGGAAAATTGCAGCCCCCCGATGCCGAAAGATACCTTTATGTGAATGTTTTCTTCTTATCTTTGGTGAGTGTCCATGAAGGGTCTCCCATTGAAAGAATAGAATTGTGATTGTGAATACTGACCATTCTATCACTGTCTTCATCTCTCCTTTATGTAATGTTTGCTGTCCTGAATGATCTAATGCTCTTGTAGCTGAACCATGGGTATGGATGTAATGTGTATTTTTCTTGCTTACTACTAACCAGCTTCCTCCTCATCTGATGCTGTCCACTGCCTTTTCTCAGCCAACTTCCTCCTTGGTTTTGCTGCTGAGGAAACAAGAGGAAGAAAACAGTGGTGTTTAATGGTACAGAATATAGTCTTGATAAATACACATTAATTATATTAAACACTGTCATATTATGGTGCTAATAGATTTTACAACAAAAATAATACTGTTTGTTGGTTTTAGGGCGTACATTGTGCATATTTGCAAACATGCCTTACTCTGCTACGATGGCTCACACTTTTACATGCTTTACACACACACACTAAGCTTTTTCAGGGATACTGCCACATGGGCGTACGCTTTGTAGTATTATTTAAAAATGGCAATTTGTATTTTGCTTATTTATATGTAAATATTACATTACTAAATCTGTTAGTATCATCAATATTTTACATTTTGCACATACAACATTGTTTAAATTATAATTATAAGACATGTAATAATTTTTACTAACATTAATTTGTCCCAGAAGAGTTTCGCTAAGGAACTTTGTACACTGATTTAGATTGGTATAATTAAAATGGGGACATTTGTTTATTAACTCACCAGGATGAACTTCGGGGGCAAAGATCTTCTTTAGCTCCTCCTCATAGGCAAGATATTTTATTGGTGTGGAATGCCATCCTATCTGCTGCTCCTTTGGCAGCTTTGAATTCAATTTTTGCTTGATGCTGTCAAAGCATTTTGTGATGTGTTTGGTGTGTCGCTGGCAGGAGCTCTTTGCATTTATGGCCTCCATCACTTTCACCCACAAACCTTGCTTTGTGGCCAGTACGATTTGCCCACCCAGTGGTTGTGGACCAGGTATTTATATATGGATGTGTGATGCATAAATCAGGAGACTTTTGGGAGCCAATGGGTGATTTTCTATTATAGCGTGCAACTTTCATAATGAAACTCGCATTCCGGTTGGTCTAATAACTTGCATGCTTCCTGGTTTGAGAAGTCATATGTGAGTTACGTTTTTACCAGAAAACTGGCACCCCATTACATTGTGCGAGTTGCAGGACAAATTCGCACATTTAAATGTGCAAGATTGTGCGAGTTTGTCCTCTTGCACCCTATTACAATGATGCGCTTTTGCTAAGATACTCCTCTGAGACTAGACAACATTATAACACTGCAAAGCAATTGTACGACACATTGTGCTCTAAACAATCTTACTTTTCCAATGATAGTCAAGGTAATAGGCTCTTTCGCATTGGCAATAAATCTGGTAGATTGTTGGCAAATTTAATTAGGTCCTGTTCAGCTCCTTCCCCCATTTTACAGCTGAAAACTGATGCCTCCACTACTCCTACTGATTCTTTGACTATTTCTGAGGCATTTCTGCAGTATTATCAAACTGATGACCCAGTTTTATGTTTGCAATTTCTTAGGAAATCTGGTTTACAGGTTTTGACTGATGAAGAAAGAGAACTTTTAAAAGAACTGGATATGAAACCAGAGATTTTTTCTTTAACCCTCCGTCAGGCGCACCTCTGGGACTCCTGGGTTCAGGCGCAGTGCGCCTGACAGGCACCTGTTAGAAAATCATCATTAGCACCTAATTAACTCAATTCTAACGCTCTTAAAGTGATCAGTGACCTTCATTGGGATGTACAAAGAGAGAAATCATAGGTTTTACAGGCCATTTCAGCAGAAAATCTGAAGCAAAAAAGAGAAAACATGAACATGAGTATAAGTTTGGGCGCAGTGTGCCTGAGAGGCCACCCTGGACAAACCTACATATTTCCACAAAATATCCACAACCTTTGTAATTTTCATTCATAAAATAAGCAAAATAAACAATTAATAGCTGAAAATAAAAGGAAAAACGAACCTTCAAAAGTCGGAGGAGTTTGGGCGCAGTGTGCCTGAGAGGCCAGGAGGGTCACTACTGCACTCCACGCCAAGGACGGCTCGAGGCATGTTCGACTCGAGCGGCCGCGCAGGGTGCCACCCTTAAAGGGCGCCGCACGCTGGCACCGCCATGTCGGAGCCTGGAGCCGGCCCTGTCCTGTAGCCTGCTGTCCTCCCGCACCGCCTCCTGTCCGTACAGTGAGCTGTGCGCACTATGCGGCGCCGGCATCTGATGTCAGGCACCGGCGCCGCACAGCGCGCACAGTTCTGTTTCAGACAGCGGCTCGCACACAGACAACGCGCACAGCAGCACTCCCCCTCCCTCATAGTCGGCACAGCAGGTACTGGGGGCATATGTGGCACTGTGGGGGCATTTATCTGGCACTGTGGGGGGCATATCTGGACTGTGGGGGGCATTAATGTATCTGGCACTGTGGGGGCCTGGGGGCATTAATGTATCTGGCACTGTGGGGGTCATTTATCTGGCACTGTGGGGGCATTTATCTGGCACTGTGGGGGTCATTAATGTATCTGGCACTGTGGGGGTCGTTAATGTATCTGGCACTGTGGGGGCATTTATCTGGCACTGTGGGGGCATTCATCTGGCACTGTGGGGGGCATTTATATGGCACTGTGGGGGCATTAATTTATCTGGCACTGTGGGGGCATTTATCTGGCACTGTGGGGGGCAGTTATCTGGCACTGTAGGGGCATTTCTGGCACTATGGGGGCCTGGGGGCATTAATGTATCCTGCACTGTGAGGGGCATTTATCTGGCACTGTGGGGGCATTTATCTGGCACTGTGGGGGTCATTAATGTATCTGGCACTGTGGGGGTCACTAATGTATCTGGCTCCGTGGGGGCATTTATCTGGCACTGTGGGGGCATTTATCTGGCACTGTGGGGGCATTCATCTGGCACTGTGGGGGGCATTTATCTGGCACTGTGGGGGCATTTATCTGGAACTGTGGGGGGCATTTATCTGGCACTGTGGGGGGGCATTAATGTATCTGGCACTGTGGGGGCATTTCTGGCACTGTGGGGGCATTAATGTATCTGGCACTGTGGGGGGCATTTATCTGGCACTGTGGGGCATTTATCTGGCACTGTGGGGGCATTTATCTGGCTCTGTGGGGGGCATTAATTTATCTGGCACTGTGGGGGGCATTAATTTATCTGGCACTGTGGGGGGCATTTATCTGGCACTGTGGGGGCATTTATCTGGCACTGTGCGGGGGCATTAATGTATCTGGCACTGTGGGGGGGCATTAATGTATCTGGTACTGTGGGGGCATTTCTGGCACTGTGGAGGCATTAATGTATCTGGCACTGTGGGGGCATTTCTGGCACTGTGGGGGCATTTATCTATCTGGGACTGTGGGGGCATATCTGGCACTGTGGGGGGCATTAATGTATCTGGCACTGTGGGGGGCATTTATGTATCTGGCACTGTGGGGGGCATTTATGTATCTGGCACTGCTGGGGGGCATGTCATGTGCATCTGGCACTGCTGGGGGGGCATGTCATGTGCATTTGGCACTGCTGGGGGGGCATGTCATGTGCATTTGGCACTGCTGGGGGGCATGTCATGTGCATCTGGCACTGCTGGGGGGCATGTCATGTGCATCTGGCACGGCTGGGGGGCATATAATTTGTAGCTGGCACGGCTGGGGGGCATATCATGTAGTGTTCCCGTGTCTCAGTTCAATACCTGGTGCAAAGTGTCTAATGTGCTCTGCCTGGCGCAAAGTGTCTAACGTGATCTGCCTGGCGCAAAGTGTCTAACGTGCTCTGCCTGGCGCAAAGTGTCTAACGTGCTCTGCCTGGCGCAAGTTTATAATGTGCTTTACCTGTCGCAGTGTGTATAGGAGGTTCTACCTGGTGAAATGTGTATTAGCTGCACTACTGTGTGGTGTAATGCGAATTGCCACTATTATGTGGCCATGCCCCTTCCCCACAAAGCAACGCCCCTAAAAAAATTTATGCGAGCCTTCGGCGCGCACGGTCCATGATTTCGAACGGAGCACCAAGCATTACGGTATGTACATAATTTTGCCCTTCTAACTTAAAAATGTGCCCTCCCGAATGCAAAATGTGCCCTCCCCGTGATCAGCACCCTGCCCTAAAAAAATCCTAGAGTGAACACTATCATGTGTAGCTGGCACTGCTGGGGGGCATATCATGTGTAGCTGGCACTGCAGCGGGGCATGTCATGTCTATCTGGCACTGCTGGGGTGTATATCATGTCTATCTGGCACTGCTTGGGGGCATATCATGTCTATCTGGCGCTGCTGGGGGGCATGTCATGTGTAGCTGGCACTGCTGCGGGCCATGTCATGTCTATCTGGCACTGCTGGGGTGTATATCATGTCTATCTGGCACTGCTTGGGGGCATATCATGTCTATCTGGCGCTGCACTACTGTAGACATTATGTGTAGCTGGCACTATACTGGAGACATTGTGTGTAAGGAACACTACTGTAGCTGTTATGTGTAATGCTGCTAATTGTGTGCGTAGAGGGGGGGTGAAAATATATTTATTTATAGTTTGATAATATGAAGTTGTGAGGCCCCACCCACTTTTCCAGAGGCCCGCCCACTTTTCCAGGAGTATGGGAGGGGGCGCTTTGAAATTTTCTCGCTCAGGGAGCTAGTAGGCCTGGAGCCGGCCCTGCTCCACGCAGGCGGTGGGAAAACTGACTAGGGGGGTTTCGAACAGCACCTAGAGATAGGAAGGTAGTAGGAGGGAAGTCCCCTGTCCCTGATGGATTTGGAGTTGAATGTTACCAAATGTTACTTAAAGTCTCTGCCTTTTTAGATGATCTCTTGTTATATTTTAGTTAGCCGCAGATGGCGCTTCCTTCTCTATTATATACATTGCATGATTTTAACTTGTTGTCTGTTTTTTTAATTAACTTTACTAAAACTGAAGCATTGGTCTTGCATGTGGATGCCAAGACTGGGTGGAGGGATTTATTTCCCTTTAGGTGGGCTCAAGGCCATCTGAAATACTTAGGTTTACGCATCCCGACCTCTCCTGCTAATTTGTACTTTTAGATTCCTTATTTCATAAATTAGAATTTGGAGGATTTAGGGGGTAATTCTGAGTTGATCGCAGCAGCAAGTTTGTTAGCAATTGGGCAGAACCATGTGAACTGCAGGGGGGGCAGATATAATATTTGCAGAGAGAGCTAGATTTGGGTGGGTTATTTCGTTTCTGTGCAGGGTAAATACTGGCTGCTTTTTTTTTACACTGCAATTTAGATTTCAGTGTGAAAGACCCCACCCAAATCTAACTCTCTCTGCACATGTTATATCTGTCCCCCCTGCAGTGCACATGGTTTTGCCCAACTGCTAACAAATTTGCTGCTGCGATCAACTCAGAATTAGGCCCTTAGTAAGGTGGAAACATCTTCCGATATCATACATTGGATGCCGTCACTTGTGTAACCCTACCCTCAATACCTTGAACGAGAGCTGTCTATGTATTCTATTAAGGCATGGTTACCTAATAGCTGTGCCTCCACTCAAGCTATGTGTAGTATTTAACTACCGTTAAGGCTTGCTTGAGTAAGCCTGATCTCTATCCTTAGGGGATGATTCCCTTATATCATAGATATATTATCTAATATACCTGTCTCTTTCTTCCAGGATCTTCAGTTCAACTTCCAGACTGACCACACACACATGGAAAGTATAACACTTTAATGACCAGTACCAAATGGATTAAGTATACATTAACATTTCATCAATTACACATTCCCCTTTAAGTCATTAATCCATGCTAACCCCCTGTCAATTAGGCCTATACACAGTACCTGCATGCAATACAACAAATCCTTTTTCTTTTCAAGACACCCTTAGGTGTTAGAGTGACCCGGGTACTCTTAATATGATAGTGCACTATAAGGGCCCATAAACTTCCTAAAAATAACAGCAGTTAATACAGAATGTCTGACACTATATTTTAGTATCAACTATCAGTTCTCCCTTCAGTTAAAGAGAAAGATGTTTGGCTCAGTCTACTTATGGTAGCGATTACTTTCTCCTATAAGGTTACTTATAGTTCCTCCTTGGCAGATAACAGAAAGTATCTATTTAGCTCATAGATAGTAACATCAACAGTTGATTACCAAGGAATCTGTATCCTTTCCTCAGTAAAAATGTTACCGTAGTTGTCCAGTATTAAACTAAACTCCTAAGAAGCTGGTATGATAAACCTTTGTTATGCTGCGTCCTTGTGTCCATTTGAAGTAGCTGATGCTTTCTATATTTCAGAGCATATATAGCTTTTCGATTCCTGTATGCCTCAAATTATTGTTGTCTCTTAGGATGAGTCTATATTAAATATATCTGCAAGAGATGGTTTCTCTTATCATAGTCACAGCGAGCTCAAATCCTTTAACTTTAAAACTAATAGTCTCTTACGTGTCAGTCCTTCTTACGGGTTCACGAATATACATATAATAAGAATTTACTCACCGGTAATTCTATTTCTCGTAGTCCGTAGTGGATGCTGGGGACTCCGTCAGGACCATGGGGAATAGCGGCTCCGCAGGAGACAGGGCACAAAATTTAAAAGTTTGACCACTAGGTGATGTGTACTGGCTCCTCCCCCTATGACCCTCCTCCAAGCCTCAGTTAGGATACTGTGCCCGGACGAGCGTACACAATAAGGAAGGATTTTGAATCCCGGGTAAGACTCATACCAGCCACACCAATCACACCGTACAACTTGTGATCTGAACCCAGTTAACAGTATGATAACGTAGGAGCCTCTGAAAAGATGGCTCACAACAATAAACAACCCGATTTTTTTGTAACAATAACTATGTACAAGTATTGCAGACAATCCGCACTTGGGATGGGCGCCCAGCATCCACTACGGACTACGAGAAATAGAATTACCGGTGAGTAAATTCTTATTTTCTCTGACGTCCTAGTGGATGCTGGGTACTCCGTCAGGACCATGGGGATTATACCAAAGCTCCCAAACGGGCGGGAGAGTGCGGATGACTCTGCAGCACCGAATGAGAGAACTCCAGGTCCTCCTTAGCCAGGGTATCAAATTTGTAGAATTTTACAAACGTGTTCTCCCCTGACCACGTAGCTGCTCGGCAGAGTTGTAATGCCGAGACCCCTCGGGCAGCCGCCCAAGATGAGCCCACTTTCCTTGTGGAGTGGGCATTGACAGATTTAGGCTGTGGCAGGCCTGCCACAGAATGTGCCAGTTGAATTGTGCTACAAATCCAACGAGCAATCGTCTGCTTAGAAGCAGGAGCACCCAGCTTGTTGGGTGCATACAGTATAAACAGCGAGTCAGATTTTCTGACTCCAGCCGTCCTTGAAATATATATTTTCAATGCTCTGACAACGTCCAGCAACTTGGAATCCTCCAAATCGCTAGTAGCCGCAGGCACCACAATAGGCTGGTTCAGGTGAAACGCTGATACCACCTTAGGCAGAAAATGAGGACGCGTCCTCAATTCTGCCCTGTCCGAATGGAAAATCAGATATGGGCTTTTATACGATAAAGCCGCCAATTCCGACACTCTCCTGGCTGAAGCCAGGGCCAGTAGCATGGTTACTTTCCATGTAAGATATTTCAAATCTACCGATTTGAGTGGCTCAAACCAATGGGATTTGAGAAAATCCAAAACTACATTGAGATCCCACGGTGCCACTGGGGGCACAACCGGGGGCTGTATATGTAGTACTTACAAAAGTCTGGACTTCAGGAACTGAAGCCAATTCTTTCTGGAAGAAAATCGACAGGGCCGAAATTTGAACCTTAATGGACCCTAATTTGAGGCCCATAGATAATCCTGTTTGCAGGAAATGTAGGAATCGACCCAGTTGAAATTCCTCTGTCGGGGCCTTCCTGGCCTCACACCATGCAACATATTTTCTCCAGATGCGGTGATAATGTTGTGCAGTCACCTCCTTCCTGGCTTTGACCAGGGTAGGGATGACCTCTTCCGGAATGCCTTTTTCCCTTAGGATCCGGCGTTCAACCGCCATGCCGTCAAACGCAGCCGCGGTAAGTCTTGGAATAGACACGGTCTCTGCCAAAGCAGATCCCTTCTTAGAGGTAGAGGCCACGGATCTTCCGTGAGCATCTCCTGAAGTTCCGGGTACCAAGTCCTTCTTGGCCAGTCCGGAACCACTAGTATCGTTCTTACTCCCCTTTGCCGTATAATTCTCAGTACCTTGGGCATGAGAGGCAGAGGAGGGAACACATACACTGACTGGTACACCCATGGTGTTACCAGAGCGTCCACAGCTATTGCCTGAGGGTCTCTTGACCTGGCGCAATACCTGTCCAGTTTTTTGTTGAGGCGGGACGCCATCATGTCCACCATTGGTCTTTCCCAATGGACTACAATCATGTGGTGAACACTGCTGACAGTGCTATCACATGATTTTCCGCCCAGCGAAGAATCCTTGCAGCTTCTGCCATTGCCCTCCTGCTTCTTGTGCCGCCCTGTCTGTTTACGTGGGCGACTGCCGTGATGTTGTCCGACTGGATCAACACCGGCTGACCCTGAAGCAGAGGTTTTGCCAGGCTTAGAGCATTGTAGATTGCTCTTAGTTCCAGTATATTTATGTGAAGAGACGTTTCCAGGCTTGACCACACGCCCTGGAAGTTTCTTCCTTGTGTGACCGCTCCCCAGCCTCTCAGGCTGGCATCCGTGGTCACTAGGACCCAGTTCTGTATGCCGAATCTGCGGCCCTCTAACAGATGAGCACTCTGCAACCACCATAGCAGAGAGACCCTTGTCCTTGTCGACAATTTTATCCGCTGATGCATCTGCAGATGCGATCCGGACCATTTGTCTAGCAGATCCCACTGAAAAATTCGTGCATGGAATCTGCCGAATGGAATCGCTTCGTAAGAAGCCACCATTTTTCCCAGGACTCTTGTGCATTGATGCACAGACACTGTCCCTGGTTTTAGGAGGTTCCTGACGAGTTCGGATAACTCCCTGGCTTTCTCCTCCGGAAGAAATACCTTTTTCTGAACAGTGTCCAGAATCATCCCTAGGAACAGCAGACGTGTCGTCGGGATCAGTTGGGATTTTGGAAAATTCAGAATCCACCCGTGCTGTTGGAGCACTACTTGAGTTAGTGCTACTCCGACCTCCAGCTGTTCTCTGGATCTTGCCCTTATCAGGAGATCGTCCAAGTAAGGGATAATTAATACGCCTTCTCTTCGAAGAAGGATAATCATTTCGGCCATTACCTTGGTAAAGACCCTGGGTGCCGTGGACAATCCAAACGGCAGCGTCTGAAACTGATAATGACAGTTTTGTACCACGAACCTGAGGTACCCTTGGTGTGAAGGGCAAATTGGGACATGAAGGTAAGCATCCTTGATGTCCAAGGACACCATAAAATCCCCTTCTTCCAGATTCGCTATCACTGCTCTGAGTGACTCCATCTTGAACTTGAATCTTTGTATGTACAGGTTCAGAGATTTCAGATTTAGAATAGGTCTTACCGAGCCGTCCGGCTTCGGTACCACAAATAGCGTGGAGTAATACCCCTTTCCCTGTTGTAGAAGGGGTACCTTGATTATCACCTGCTGAGAATACAGCTTGTGAAGGCTTCCAATACCGTCGCCCTGTCTGAGGGAGACGTTGGCAAAGCAGATTTTAGGAACCGGCGAGGGGGAGACTTCTCGAATTCCAACCTGTAACCCTGAGATACTACCTGCAGGATCCAGGGGTCCACCTGCGAGTGAGCCCACTGTGCGCTGAAATTCTTGAGGCGACCCCCCACCGCCCCTGAGTCCGCTTGTAAGGTCCCAGCGTCATGCTGAGGCCTTTGCAGAAGCCGGGGAGGACTTCTGCTCCTGGGAAGGGGTTGCTTGCTGCAGTCTCTTACCCTTTCCTTTGCCTCGGGGCAAATATGAATGTCCTTTTGCTCGCTTGTTCTTATAGGAACGAAAGGACTGCGGCTGAAAAGACTGCATCTTTTTCTGCTGGGAGGGGACTTGAGGTAAAAAGGTGGACTTCCCGGCTGTTGCCGTGGCTACCAAATCCGATAGACCGACCCCAAATAATTCCTCCCCTTTATACGGCAATACTTCCATATGCCGTTTGGAATCCGCATCGCCTGACCACTGTCGTGTCCATAGACTTCTTCTGGCAGATATGGACATCGCACTTACTCTTGATGCAAGAGTGCAGATATCCCTCTGTGCATCTCGCATATAAAGGAATGCATCCTTTAATTGCTCTATAGTCAATAAAATACTGTCCCTATCCAGGGTATCAATATTTTCAGTCAGGGAATCCGACCAAGCCACCCCAGCACTGCACATCCAGGCTGAGGCGATTGCTGGTCGCAGTATAACACCAGTATGTGTGTATATACTTTTTAGAGTATTTTCCAGCCTCCTATCAGCTGGATCCTTGAGGGCGGCCGTATCAGGAGACGGTAACGCCACTTGTTTGGATAAACGTGTGAGCGCCTTGTCCACCCTAGGGGGTGTTTCCCAGCGCGCCCTAACCTCTGGCGGGAAAGGGTATAACGCCAATAACTTCTTTGAAATTAGCAGTTTTTTATCAGGGGTAACCCACGCTTCATCACACACGTCATTCAATTCCTCTGATTCAGGAAAAACTACAGGTAGTTTTTTCAGACCCCACATAATACCCCTTTTTGTGGTACTTGCAGTATCAGAGATATGCAAAGCCTCCTTCATTGCCGTGATCATATAACGTGTGGCCCTACTGGAAAATACGTTCGTTTCTTCACCGTCGACACTAGATTCGGTGTCCGTGTCTGGGTCTGTGTCGACCGACTGAGGCAAAGGGCGTTTTACAGCCCCTGACGGTGTTTGAGACGCCTGTACAGGTACTAACTGGTTTGCCGGTCGTCTCATGTCGTCAACCGACTTTTGCAGCGTGCTGACATTATCACGTAATTCCATAAACAAAGCCATCCATTCCGGTGTCGACTCCCTAGGGGGTGACATCACCATTACCGGCAATTGCTCCGCCTCCACACCAACATCGTCCTCATACATGTCGACACACACGTACCGACACACAGCAGACACACAGGGAATGCTCTGATAGAAGACAGGACCCCACTAGCCCTTTGGGGAGACAGAGGGAGAGTTTGCCAGCACACACCAAAGCGCTATAATTATATAGGAACAACCTTATATAAGTGTTGTTTCCTTATAGCTGCTTAAATATATATAATATCGCCAAAAAATGCCCCCCCTCTCTGTTTTTTACCCTGTTTCTGTAGTGCAGTGCAGGGGAGAGCCTGGGAGCCTTCCTAGCAGCGGAGCTGTGTAGGAAAATGGCGCTGTGTGCTGAGGAGATAGGCCCCGCCCCCTATTCCGGCGGGCTCTTCTCCCGGTTTTTCTGAGACCTGGCAGGGGTGAAATACATCCATATAGCCTCATGGACTATATGTGATGTATTCTTTTTAGCCAGAAAGGTATTAACATTGCTGCCCAGGGCGCCCCCCCCAGCGCCCTGCACCCTCAGTGACCGCCGGTGTGAAGTGTGCCTGAGCGCAATGGCGCACAGCTGCAGTGCTGTGCGCTACCTCATGAAGACTGAAAAGCCTTCAGCCGCCGGTTTCTGGACCTCTTCTTACTTCGGCATCTGCAAGGGGGTCGGCGGCGCGGCTCCGGTGACCCATCCAGGCTGTACCTGTGATCGTCCCTCTGGAGCTAGTGTCCAGTAGCCTAAGAAGCAAATCCATCCTGCACGCAGGTGAGTTCACTTCTTCTCCCCTAGGTCCCTCGTTGCAGTGAGCCTGTTGCCAGCAGGACTCACTGAAAATAATAAAACTTTTACTCTAAGCAGCTCTTTATGAGAGCCACCTAGATTGCACCCTGCTCGGACGGGCACAAAAACCTAACTGAGGCTTGGAGGAGGGTCTTAGGGGGAGGAGCCAGTACACACCACCTAGTGGTCAAACTTTAAAATTTTGTGCCCTGTCTCCTGCGGAGCCGCTATTCCCCATGGTCCTGACGGAGTCCCCAGCATCCACTAGGACGTCAGAGAAAACACAGTTGTATTAAAGTGCCACAAGCTAGTCCTTGAATCGGGATGATATTCTAATCCTTTGTGGCTAAGAGGCTTTAACATCCATCCAATGTCACTGTAGTATGGCTACCTTTAATGTCCTTGACTCTAATTCTGCTAATTCAGGGGCATAAATACACACATTAGGTGGCAGCTTTAGGGTGTTACTTTCTATTTAGCGCTGCGGAACAATGTCTCTGGCTCTCCTTTGACTGATGTGATGCTGATATATGGGGGAGTTTTAAAACTATTTATGAAGCGTTAAACAGTTCAAGTTTCACTCCACTCCTCCTGTTACATATATATACCCAGTGCTTTCTACCTTCTCCTTAGCACTATGATTAAGCCATACATGGAACTGTCATTATAGGTCACTCTGACTACTGTGACCCATTACTATCCTCCTGCTTAATAGCCATTATTGCGGCCTAGCCCTGGAGTCCTTAGTCCCAATATGAAATTGACTATGTACCATAGTCACCTATGGCTTGCTGTGCTTAGTGTAGGGGTAATATAAATGGCTGGATTATGCACTCACACTTCTACGATCTAGTGATGCTGCAGCAGGATGCTCCCCCGACTCCTCCCTTACACTTACAGCCACACAGAATGGAGCCTCTGCTGCTGGTCCTGGCTTCTTTGTTGTGGCTGTCAGAGTCTGTGCCGGTAATAGGAGGAACCCTCTCTGTCTCCCTGTCATAGGTGCGCCCTTCCAATACTGCTGGGTGAGTTGACTAGCCCTGATGCCGGGTTCTATGAACAGTGCTGAGTCTCAATGCTGCTGTCACCACCTTTACAGTAAGGAAGCCCTGTTCTGGCTACACACACTAAGCCCCCTCCGGCCGCCGCAATGTATACCGCTCAGCTCTAATGCGAGTGACGGCCGGAGCAGCAAAAAACTATGTCCTCTCACCAAGGGATATGCAGTCTCTTCCTCAGCTACACTCACAGCACCTCCCACCCCTCTCTAGTAGTCACATGACCCACTCTGAGGTGATGCTCCGCCCACTGGCAATCACCCCACTAGGTGATTGACAGTTAGGAGCACAAGGACATTAACCCTTTAGATACACTGTGAAACCATAAAATAAGCCTTAATTGTATTCACCACTACATTTACATCAATGTACATACAATTACATATCTGTGAACTGTATTATTTACCTCACAACATGCATACAGTATTACAAGTTACAACAACCATTAACTTTTATATATGAATAATATAAATGCTTATACTTCATATTAGTCACCATATTATAACTACCTCAGTATAAGTGTTGTTTAAACCCTAAATCAGGGTTACATTTCTCCCCCTGGTGCATTGTCACTGTTTAACATCTTTAGGTGCCAATGCACCATCTACCTTACTCACTATGCTAAAATAGTATATATTCATTCACATCCATTAGCAAGCCACCTCATCTCAACCATTTTAACTGTTGGCCAAATAGGGAGGGATGGAACTACATAGCCTTCATGCCTCCCAGGGATAGTGTTCTCTGATCGTGCTGGTTTCCCTAGCTCTTCTACACCTGATTTATTGACTTCTATTAGTACTGGACTTCGGATGGAAGATTTAAGAGATTGTGCTAGGGTAAAGTTATCATGTACCTCACTACGATTGTCAATGAGACTAGTTTCTTTCTCTGACGAAGCTTCTAAAGTTATCAAGTCTTTAGCATCTGAATTTTCCGTTTCTTGATCCTGGGACTGATTTAATCTACCATTGAATCTCGAGAGAGGTCGGAAATGTAAGGTTGTAGAAGGATGACATGGAGCTGGATCTCTCCCTTGCCTTTGTTCTGAATATGCACTTCCTTCATCAACCGTTTTTTCTCGTGGTTGATAACAATAACTGTATGATCCTCGTCGGTTTGGAGCAAATCGACTCCCTTTCACTGGTACTCCACCAATGCCAGTCACATTTGCTGCATGTACACCCTTTTCCCCTTCCAACACTTCAAATTCTACTTTCTCTCCATCTCCTACACTGTACAACAGTTTTAGGGGGTTATTCTTCGTTATGGATGTCCAATGTACAAATATGTCTTCTCCGGTGTCATGCCTTTTAATGAAGCCATAGCCTTTCTTCACATGGAACCATATTACTGTGCCAGTCATTTTAAGAGACATATACTGTGTCCCTTTACTATCAACTTTATTCATAGAAGATTGTCTCAGCAATATACCATCCACTACCTCAGTCTGTAATGCTATGTCCTTAGTATCCGGTCGCATAGAAAATTCATGGATACGGTCTTCAGGACAGTTGTTTAGGAAGTTGGCATCCTTGAGTATTTTATTCTCAGATTCTAGCTGAGACAGTCTTTCTTTCATTTCATTCAGACGAATATGATCCTCCTTTTCAGTTTCTTTACCCACTTCCAATAATTCAGACAACTCAGTTATTTTTGATTCCAGAGAATGAATATTGTCTTCCTGCTGCTGGTACATTATCAACTTTTGTTGCTCCAGATCCACTCTGGTTTGTCTTTCATCAGATGCCATGGTTTCCATCTCTCTCTGTATAAACCAAAGTTCTCTTTCAAGCTCTTCGTTCCTCTCATCAATTTTGGTGTTAAACATCTGTTCTTCTTTTAGCTTCCATCGGGTTTCATCTAGAACCTCCAACAACTGATAAATATGTTTAGACCTGTCCAGTGCTATATGTCTTATCACCTCTATCGGGGTCTGTAGATCCACTGGGCTATCTCTTCTTGTTGGTTCCTCAATGGAAGTTGGAAACAGGGAAAGCAGGTCCTTCTGTTGATCTTTTGGCAGAGCTAATACTAATTGTCCATGTTTCTTATAATCCTCGGCTATTTGCTTTAGCACAGTTTCTAATTTCTGTATACCTACATCTATCTTCACTTCCCCTGGAACTCTCTCTTTCAGTGGTAGAACATTCTTATCTCCTTTCATTCCATAATCCATGTTAGCGACCAAAGTATGAGCAAGGTTGTCACTAACACCTCCCTCACTATCCTTTAGGTGGGGATCAAGTCTGACTTTCTTGTCCTTTGATTTTTTTCTTTCTCTTCTCCAACTCTACAGGGACATCTAATATTTTTTCATTTTCCACACCTAGGTTATTTACAAAAGTTCCCACAAACTTGCATGTCACCTCTTCCTTTAAGCCTGGTCCCTTATGGTACTCTTGTTTGTCCATACTTTTACATTCTCTAATGGCTTCAACTCTCCCAACTGATACAGCAATGGCTTTATGTCCAACCTTCTCCCTGTTCCTTTGCTTCTTTCCCATATTTGTATTTTATTTTTAGGGATGTGAGGACTTTATCAATAATAATTAATGGCAGCTGACACCTGTGGTGTAACAGGGCCTGAGTGTAACTTCTATCTCACGCGGTGCCTCCAAATGTAACCCTACCCTCAATACCTTGAACGAGAGCTGTCTATGTATTCTATTAAGGGATGGTTACCTAATAGCTGTGCCTCCACTCAAGCTATGTGTAGTATTTAACTACCGTTAAGGCTTGCTTGAGTAAGCCTGATCTCTATCCTTAGGGGATGATTCCCTTATATCATAGATATATTATCTAATATACCTGTCTCTTTCTTCCAGGATCTTCAGTTCAACTTCCAGACGGACCACACACACATGGAAAGTATAACACTTTAATGACCAGTACCAAATGGATTAAGTATACATTAACATTTCATCAATTACACATTCCCCTTTAAGTCATTAATCCATGCTAACCCCCTGTCAATTAGGCCTATACACAGTACCTGCGTGCAATACAACAAATCCTTTTTCTTTTCAAGACACCCTTAGGTGTTAGAGTGACCCGGGTACTCTTAATATGATAGTGCACTATAAGGGCCCATAAACTTCCTAAAAGTAACAGCAGTTAATACAGAATGTCTGACACTATGTTTTAGTATCAACTAACAGTTCTCCCTTCAGTTAAAGAGAAAGATGTTTGGCTCAGTCTACTTATGGTAGCGATTACTTTCTCCTATAAGGTTACTTATAGTTCCTCCTTGGCAGATAACAGAAAGTATCTATTTAGCTCATAGATAGTAACATCAACAGTTGATTACCAAGGAATCTGTATACTTTCCTCAGTAAAAATGTTACCGTAGTTGTCCAGTATTAAACTAAACTCCTAAGAAGCTGGTATGATAAACCTTTGTTATGCTGCGTCCTTGTGTCCATTTGAAGTAGCTGATGCTTTCTATATTTCAGAGAATATATAGCTTTTCGATTCCTGTATGCCTCAAATTATTGTTGTCTCTTATACCCCTTTTACACTCGCAGAAAAATCCCGGGATATTGCACGTGAACGCGCATCATCCCGGGATTCTTCTCAGTGTAAATGGGTACAGGGACAATTTCCCGGGACGAGCATCCCGGGATTTCATCCCAGGTCAAAAGCAGGGTTGAACCCGGGACCGTCCCGGGAAGCTGCCAGTGTAAACGGGTATACCGGGTCAAGGCGACCCGGCACCCGTTCTCTTCATAGGAGGAGGCGGTGCTTGGAGAAGATTATCTCCAAGCACCGCCTCTGGGAGACTCGGCGGTGACGTCACTGACCCGGCAATATGCCGGGTCAGCCCGCTAATGTGAAAGGGTCATTCCCGGGAATGTGTCCCGGCAAATATACCGGGACACATTCCCGGGAATGAACTTTCCTGCGAGTGTAAAAGTGGTATTAGGATGAGTCTATATTAAATATATCTGCAAGAGATGGTTTCTCTTATCATAGTCACAGCGAGCTCAAATCCTTTAACTTTAAAACTAATAGTCTCTTACGTGTCAGTCCTTCTTACGGGTTCACGAATATACATATAACACAGTTGTATTAAAGTGCCACAAGCTAGTCCTTGAATCGGGATGATATTCTAATCCTTTGTGGCTAAGAGGCTTTAACATCCATCCAATGTCACTGTAGTATGGCTGCCTTTAATGTCCTTGACTCTAATTCTGCTAATTCAGGGGCATAAATACACACATTAGGTGGCAGCTTTAGGGTGTTACTTTCTATTTAGCGCTGCGGAACAATGTCTCTGGCTCTCCTTTGACTGATGTGATGCTGATATATGGGGGAGTTTTAAAACTATTTATGAAGCGTTAAACAGTTCAAGTTTCACTCCACTCCTCCTGTTACATATATATACCCAGTGCTTTCTACCTTCTCCTTAGCACTATGATTAAGCCATACATGGAACTGTTATTATAGGTCACTCTGACTACTGTGACCCATTACTATCCTCCTGCTTAATAGCCATTATTGCGGCCT
This sequence comes from Pseudophryne corroboree, assembly GCF_028390025.1. Lineage (NCBI taxonomy): Eukaryota > Metazoa > Chordata > Amphibia > Anura > Myobatrachidae > Pseudophryne > Pseudophryne corroboree. Next base: position 500,239,892 of record NC_086449.1, on the reverse strand, counting down.
AGCCCTGGAGTCCTTAGTCCCAATATGAAATTGACTATGTACCATAGTCACCTATGGCTTGCTGTGCTTAGTGTAGGGGTAATATAAATGGTTGGATTATGCACTCACACTTCTACGATCTAGTGATGCTGCAGCAGGATGCTCCCCCGACTCCTCCCTTACACTTACAGCCACACAGAATGGAGCCTCTGCTGCTGGTCCTGGCTTCTTTGTTGTGGCTGTCAGAGTCTGTGCCGGTAATAGGAGGAACCCTCTCTGTCTCCCTGTCATAGGTGCGCCCTTCCAATACTGCTGGGTGAGTTGACTAGCCCTGATGCCGGGTTCTATGAACAGTGCTGAGTCTCAATGCTGCTGTCACCACCTTTACAGTAAGGAAGCCCTGTTCTGGCTACACACACTAAGCCCCCTCCGGCCGCCGCAATGTATACCGCTCAGTTCTAATGCGAGTGATGGCCGGAGCAGCAAAAAACTATGTCCTCTCACCAAGGGATATGCAGTCTCCCCCCCAGCTACACTCACACCACCTCTCCACCCCTCTCTAGTAGTCACATGACCCACTCTGAGGTGATGCTCCGCCCACTGGCAATCACCCCACTAGGTCATTGACAGTTAGGAGCACAAGGACATTAACCCTTTAGATACACTGTGAAACCATAAAATAAGCCTTAATTGTATTCACCACTACATTTACATCAATGTACATACAATTACATATCTGTGAACTGTATTATTTACCTCACAACATGCATACAGTATTACAACATCCATTAACTTTTATATATGAATAATATATATGCTTATACTCCATATTAGTCACCATATTATAACTACCTCAGTATAAGTGTTGTTTAAACCCTAAATCAGGGTTACACTTGTTTAAAATTGTCTCTTTCCTTCGTCTCCTCTATCCATTGTAAATGCTCCCCTTTGCATTCTTGAAATGGGACAATAATATCACTAATGGGGCCCTACCTAATTTATTTGGGCTAATAAATGTACAGGACTACACTTTGGCAGCTAATTACAGGTACACATTGGATTGGGGGAGGTGTCAATCTTGTCTATGTGCCCTTGGACCATACTTTTTTTGTACACACTCTGATCTTGTGCGTTTATTACACTCGTCTGTTAAGGGGGGTACACATGGAGAGATACGTTCTTAAAAGCGAAGCAATCTGACTAGATTGCTTAGATTTTAAGCACGGATCTCTCGTGTGTATGCCCTACAGCGATTGCTATGCTAGATTGCTATGCTAGATTGGCATGCATGCAGCGGGTGAAATGAGCGCTCCCTCCCTCGCTCGGCACACATCGCGCTCTGCTGAGCGGGGAGAGAGATGTGTGCTGAGCGGGGGGGAGAGATGTGTGCTGAGCGGTCTGTGACAGATCGCTCAGCACACATCTCTGACTCACATCTCCCCGTGTGTACTGCCCTTTAGTCTTACTTTCCCTGAACTACTTCCTAACCCCATTCTTTATATACCTTGTCTGGCTGGTGTATACAGAGCCGGCCCTGACCAATATGATGCCCTAGGCAAGATTTTGGCTGGTGCCCCCTAGCACCACCGCTGGTTCCGCCTCTGACCTTGCGCCTCTTTTCCAGCACCATCACCCCTCACCCATAGCTGTCCTTATTTTGGGGTTTGTACTCCCTATATTTTAAATAGGAACAGTTCACAAATTTGGCGCACAGCCCAAAAAGGGGCGTGTTTTTGCTGGCAAGGGGCATGGCCACACAATAGTAACCCCAATTCCAATTACGTCACACAGTACTGCAACTTTATTCACATTTGATCATGCAATAGTGTCCATAGTTCATATTACATCCCACAGTGGTATCACTTTACCTTATAAACGTTACTCCTCACAGTAGAGCCCCTTATTCACATTACATCACACTGAATTGCTCCTTATTCACATTACACCCCACCCTATTGCTCTTTATTCACATTAGACAACACAGTAGTGCCCTTTCTATACGCAACGCCATATAGTAGAGTACCTTATACACATAATGCCACACAGCAGTAATGCATTTATACACATAATTCCACACAGTAATTCCCCTTACACATATGAGACACATTATTAATGTCCTTATAAACATAATGCACCTTACACATTATAACAACCTTTATTAATGCCCTTTTACACATAATGTCCCTTGCGCATATGCCGCACATTATTAATGCCCTTATACACATAATGACATGCATAGTGCCCCCTACACATTTGCTGCACATTAGTGCCCCTATACACATAATGACACACACACACAGTAGTACCCTGTTACACATATGCTGCACATTATTAATGCCCTTATACACATAATGACACACATTGCCCCTTACACATATGTTGCACATTATTAATGCAGAGAGGTGAGTATATTATTATTATTATTATTTTTTTAATTTACGCGCCGTAGAGTTTTCAGCACTGAAAACCCTGCGACCATCTTTTTAAATTGGATACCGTGGGTACAAGAAAGGCGCCATATTCCAAAATAGTTTTTTTTACCTCACTAAACCTCACTCCTAATTGAATCTCCCCTATAGTACTGATCACAGTCAATTTCTGTGTATTTTATTGCACCAGCCCTTCAACATCTGTAACAGAAGCCTTCCCTGACAGGTCCAGATCTACTTCATTCTCAATCATGTCACATGACCTACCTTTTCTCAGCCTGTGCTTTCTGTCCGTTCCCAACCTCCCTTTTACCTCTGAAAGCATAAAGAACCATACGTGTGACAAAATCTGCATATAGACTTATGTAATACATACTTTTGCTGCACATGTTCATTACAGAAATTAGGATTTTACTCACATAAAAACAGATCTACAGTATGTCAAAGTCTACATGAGCCTTGAGAATTTTAATTCTTTTAAACGATCACACTCAGTAACCTTTCACAAGTGAAATGGTGATTAACTTTTGCTTGTCTGTACCTGAAAGTTAAAAAATGGTGATTAATTAGTATAGTCATTAAAAGTGATTTAATTAGATGGGTGAATTCTGTTTGGAAATAATGCTGTCAGAATGCAAACTGTAATGTATAAAACTGTGCAGCCAGCTTATCAATTCCATCTTCTCTGAGATCCACTTGCCCTTGCCAACACTTCAGATAAGAGAAGTTTACACATTCTACACACTGCCACCAGTAACAGAGGTAATTCCCAATGCATTGCAGATAATGTGCTTTTTTAGTACTCTACAAAGAAAAAAAAATGAAATCAGGCTTCACTCCACCAGTAATGCAGAAGATGGGGTTGGGATGGATACCCATGGGATGATACTGATGATCAAAATCCCGACAGGGGAAGGTAAGTATACTTACCTTCCCCCAATGGCTCCCTAACCCTACCCTCCCTGTTTGTAGCTTAAACCTAACCTCCACCCCACACCACCCCTACAGCCTAACCCCACCCCCCCACCCCAAGCAGCCTAGCCACCAACCCTCCCTGCAGCCTAACCCACACCCCCCCCTCAGCCAAAAACCTAAGTCCCCCCTTCCTCCTCATCTCCCCCCAACCCCCTCCTTGCCGCTTATCGCTCTGGAGGCCCAGCAGTGTAGCGTTCGGGGTCCCGAGTGTCAGGATGCCGACGCCGGGATTGTGATTCCTGTCAAGATTTTGGTGCATGAATATTATTATTGTCAACCCAACAAATCTCCTCAGGGTGAATTCCAATCTAGTTACAGTATGTTACCTCCATACAATCAGAAATCTTCTGACCAGAGAGTGGGGCGGTCTGGGCCGTAGGGCAGGCAGGCATCTGATCCACAAGCTAATACACTTTTAGGCATTTTGGGCAGCGGGCAGCCACACTCTGTATGCAGATGTCATGTGACCGGGAGGCAGGCATGTAACACGTTACACTCTCCAGTAAGGTTGGCCATCAATTATATTCATGCATTTCTGGTTTCCAAATGTTACTAAACAATTCTGTTGCTGGCCAACTGGAAACAACTTTTATTTTAATGATTGTAAGATGAAACGTGGGCATGAATAATGGCACCGCACATTGGATAGCACAGAAAATTCAAGTTACACCTAGTGCCGGATGTAATGGCACCCGAGTTAGGCGGCTGTGCGGGATGCCGGCCGAACTCTGACTATTTTTAATGGGGCAATCACTTACAAGGCATGGTTTTGCCTTGTAAGTGATTGCCTGTTTAAAGAAACATCTGAATTGGCCAGCATCCCACACGGCCACCGAAATTGGGCGCCATTTCCATTACCAATTTTCAATATTTTTTTCATAATCACAAACTATTTCTACAAGGAACATTTTTCTACATTGCTGTTATGCCTGGTACATCTCTACACAATGGGGCTATTTAAAAACAGAGGGGAAGAGTTATCAATGCTTGGAGAGAGATAAAGTGGGCTAAAGCAGACCTGATCGCAAGCAGGCGATTTTTGCACTGCTGCGATCAGATAGTCGCCGCCTACAGGGGGAGTGTATTTTGTCTGTGCAAGTGTGCGAGCACCAATATCTAGCACACTTAACACTGGTATGTAGATATATAGTGGTCAGGGTTATCTGCAGATAGACTAAGCTGTAATTAACTCCAAGATGATGGTTACTGGCAGATATAGGGTTACCAACCTGATATCTCCATAACTGTTGACAATGTGACTATCCACTCTACCCCACAAGCTCACTGCCTTGGCGTCACCCTTGACTATGAACTGTCCTTATTTCCACACATTAAATTTGTCTCTAAATCATGTTACATGCACTTGAAAAACATCCAAAATACATCCTTATCTTACACAAGACACTGCAAAAACTCTACTCCATGCACTCATCATCTCCCGCATTCATTATTGTAATAGTCTCCTTACTGGTCTTCCCAAACATAGGCTTTCACCCCTACAATCCATTTTAAAAGCAACTGCAAGGCCAATCTTCCTCGCTAGAAGTTCTTCGTCTGCTGATCCGCTCTGTCAGTCCCTTCATTGGTTACCGGTATTCTACCATGTTAAATATAAAATACTTTTACTTACATACCAGGCTATTAACCAAACTGCACCATCATACATCTCTTCACTCATCTCAAAATATCTATCTCTCCGCTCTGCACAAGATCTGCGTCTCTCATCATGTATTACTTGTTTGCACTCAAAATTACAGGACTTTATCCGGGCTTCCCCCACTCTGTGGAATGCCCTCCCATGCACAATAAGACTCACCTCTAGTCTCCAAACCTTTAAACGTTCCCTGAAAACTCACCTCTTCAGGTAAGCCTATCAAATTCCAGACCCACCCACTAGAGATGAGCGGGTTCGGTTTCTTTGAATCCGAACCCGCACGAACTTCACTTTTTTTTTCACGGGTCCGAGCGACTCGGATCTTCCCGCCTTGCTCGGTTAACCCGAGCGCGCCCGAACGTCATCATGACGCTGTCGGATTCTCGCGAGACTCGGATTCTATATAAGGAGCCGCGCGTCGCCGCCATTTTCACACGTGCATTGAGATTGATAGGGAGAGGACGTGGCTGGCGTCCTCTCCATTTAGATTAGATTTAGAAGAGAGAGAGAGAGAGAGATTGCTGTGATACTGTAGATTAGAAGAGAGTGCAGACAGAGTTTAGTGACTGACGACCACAGTGACCAGTGACCACCAGAGACAGTGCAGTTGTTTGTTTTATTTAATATATCCGTTCTCTGCCTGAAAAAAACGATACACAGTCACACAGTGACTCAGTCTGTGTGCACTGCTCAGCCCAGTGTGCTGCACATCAATGTATTGTATATAAAGCTTATAATTGTGGGGGAGACTGGGGAGCACTGCAGGTTGTTATAGCAGGAGCCAGGAGTACATGATAAATAATATTATATTAAAATTAAACAGTGCACACTTTTGCTGCAGGAGTGCCACTGCCAGTGTGACTAGTGGTGACCAGTGCCTGACCACCAGTATATTAGTAGTATTGTATACTATCTCTTTATCAACCAGTCTATATTAGCAGCAGACACAGTACAGTGCGGTAGTTCACGGCTGTGGCTACCTCTGTGTCGGCACTCGGCAGGCAGTCCGTCCATCCATAATTGTATTATAATATATACCACCTAACCGTGGTTTTTTTTTCATTCTTTATACCGTCGTCATACTAGTTGTTACGAGTATACTACTATCTCTTTATCAACCAGTGTACAGTGCGGTAGTTCACGGCTGTGGCTACCTCTGTGTCGGCACTCGGCAGGCAGTCCGTCCAACCATAATTGTATTATATACCACCTAACCGTGGTTTTTTTTTCATTCTTTATACCGTCGTCATACTAGTTGTTACGAGTATACTACTATCTCTTTATCAACCAGTGTACAGTGCGGTAGTTCACGGCTGTGGCTACCTCTGTGTCGGCACTCGGCAGGCAGTCCGTCCATCCATAATTGTATTATAATATATACCACCTAACCGTGGTTTTTTTTTTCATTCTTTATACCGTCGTCATACTAGTTGTTACGAGTATACTACTATCTCTTTATCAACCAGTGTACAGTGCGGTAGTTCACGGCTGTGGCTACCTCTGTGTCGGCACTCGGCAGGCAGTCCGTCCAACCATAATTGTATTATAATATATACCACCTAACCGTGGTTTTTTTTTCATTCTTTATACCGTCGTCATACTAGTTGTTACGAGTATACTACTATCTCTTTATCAACCAGTGTACAGTGCGGTAGTTCACGGCTGTGGCTACCTCTGTGTCGGCACTCGGCAGGCAGTCCGTCCAACCATAATTGTATTATAATATATACCACCTAACCGTGGTTTTTTTTTCATTCTTTATACCGTCGTCATACTAGTTGTTACGAGTATACTACTATCTCTTTATCAACCAGTGTACAGTGCGGTAGTTCACGGCTGTGGCTACCTCTGTGTCGGCACTCGGCAGGCAGTCCGTCCAACCATAATTGTATTATAATATATACCACCTAACCGTGGTTTTTTTTTCATTCTTTATACCGTCGTCATACTAGTTGTTACGAGTATACTACTATCTCTTTATCAACCAGTGTACAGTGCGGTAGTTCACGGCTGTGGCTACCTCTGTGTCGGCACTCGGCAGGCAGTCCGTCCATCCATAATTGTATTATAATATATACCACCTAACCGTGGGTTTTTTTTCATTCTTTATACCGTCGTCATACTAGTTGTTACGAGTATACTACTATCTCTTTATCAACCAGTGTACAGTGCGGTAGTTCACGGCTGTGGCTACCTCTGTGTCGGCACTCGGCAGGCAGTCCGTCCAACCATAATTGTATTATAATATATACCACCTAACCGTGGTTTTTTTTTCATTCTTTATACCGTCGTCATACTAGTTGTTACGAGTATACTACTATCTCTTTATCAACCAGTGTACAGTGCGGTAGTTCACGGCTGTGGCTACCTCTGTGTCGGCACTCGGCAGGCAGTCCGTCCAACCATAATTGTATTATAATATATACCACCTAACCGTGGTTTTTTTTTCATTCTTTATACCGTCGTCATACTAGTTGTTACGAGTATACTACTATCTCTTTATCAACCAGTGTACAGTGCGGTAGTTCACGGCTGTGGCTACCTCTGTGTCGGCACTCGGCAGGCAGTCCGTCCAACCATAATTGTATTATAATATATACCACCTAACCGTGGTTTTTTTTTCATTCTTTATACCGTCGTCATACTAGTTGTTACGAGTATACTACTATCTCTTTATCAACCAGTGTACAGTGCGGTAGTTCACGGCTGTGGCTACCTCTGTGTCGGCACTCGGCAGGCAGTCCGTCCAACCATAATTGTATTATAATATATACCACCTAACCGTGGGTTTTTTTCCATTCTTTATACCGTCGTCATACTAGTTGTTACGAGTATACTACTATCTCTTTATCAACCAGTGTACAGTGCGGTAGTTCACGGCTGTGGCTACCTCTGTGTCGGCACTCGGCAGGCAGTCCGTCCATCCATAATTGTATTATATACCACCTAACCGTGGTTTTTTTATACCACCTAACCGTGGCAGTCCGTCCATAATTGTATACTAGTATCCAATCCATCCATCTCCATTGTTTACCTGAGGTGCCTTTTAGTTCTGCCTATAAAATATGGAGAACAAAAAAGTTGAGGTTCCAAAATTAGGGAAAGATCAAGATCCACTTCCACCTCGTGCTGAAGCTGCTGCCACTAGTCATGGCCGAGACGATGAAATGCCAGCAACGTCGTCTGCCAAGGCCGATGCCCAATGTCATAGTACAGAGCATGTCAAATCCAAAACACCAAATATCAGAAAAAAAAGGACTCCAAAACCTAAAATAAAATTGTCGGAGGAGAAGCGTAAACTTGCCAATATGCCATTTACCACACGGAGTGGCAAGGAACGGCTGAGGCCCTGGCCTATGTTCATGGCTAGTGGTTCAGCTTCACATGAGGATGGAAGCACTCAGCCTCTCGCTAGAAAACTGAAAAGACTCAAGCTGGCAAAAGCACCGCAAAGAACTGTGCGTTCTTTGAAATCCCAAATCCACAAGGAGAGTCCAATTGTGTCGGTTGCGATGCCTGACCTTCCCAACACTGGACGTGAAGAGCATGCGCCTTCCACCATTTGCACGCCCCCTGCAAGTGCTGGAAGGAGCACCCGCAGTCCAGTTCCTGATAGTCAGATTGAAGATGTCAGTGTTGAAGTACACCAGGATGAGGAGGATATGGGTGTTGCTGGCGCTGGGGAGGAAATTGACCAGGAGGATTCTGATGGTGAGGTGGTTTGTTTAAGTCAGGCACCCGGGGAGACACCTGTTGTCCGTGGGAGGAATATGGCCGTTGACATGCCAGGTGAAAATACCAAAAAAATCAGCTCTTCGGTGTGGAGGTATTTCACCAGAAATGCGGACAACAGGTGTCAAGCCGTGTGTTCCCTTTGTCAAGCTGTAATAAGTAGGGGTAAGGACGTTAACCACCTCGGAACATCCTCCCTTATACGTCACCTGCAGCGCATTCATAATAAGTCAGTGACAAGTTCAAAAACTTTGGGTGACAGCGGAAGCAGTCCACTGACCAGTAAATCCCTTCCTCTTGTAACCAAGCTCACGCAAACCACCCCACCAACTCCCTCAGTGTCAATTTCCTCCTTCCCCAGGAATGCCAATAGTCCTGCAGGCCATGTCACTGGCAAGTCTGACGAGTCCTCTCCTGCCTGGGATTCCTCCGATGCATCCTTGCGTGTAACGCCTACTGCTGCTGGCGCTGCTGTTGTTGCCGCTGGGAGTCGATGGTCATCCCAGAGGGGAAGTCGTAAGCCCACTTGTACTACTTCCAGTAAGCAATTGACTGTTCAACAGTCCTTTGCGAGGAAGATGAAATATCACAGCAGTCATCCTACTGCAAAGCGGATAACTGAGGCCTTGGCATCCTGGGTGGTGAGAAACGTGGTTCCGGTATCCATCATTACTGCAGAGCCAACTAGAGACTTGTTGGAGGTACTGTGTCCCCGGTACCAAATACCATCTAGGTTCCATTTCTCTAGGCAGGCGATACCGAAAATGTACACAGACCTCAGAAAAAGAGTCACCAGTGTCCTAAAAAATGCAGCTGTACCCAATGTCCACTTAACCACGGACATGTGGACAAGTGGAGCAGGGCAGGGTCAGGACTATATGACTGTGACAGCCCACTGGGTAGATGTATGGACTCCCGCCGCAAGAACAGCAGCGGCGGCACCAGTAGCAGCATCTCGCAAACGCCAACTCTTTCCTAGGCAGGCTACGCTTTGTATCACCGCTTTCCAGAATACGCACACAGCTGAAAACCTCTTACGGCAACTGAGGAAGATCATCGCGGAATGGCTTACCCCAATTGGACTCTCCTGTGGATTTGTGGCATCGGACAACGCCAGCAATATTGTGTGTGCATTAAATCTGGGCCAATTCCAGCACGTCCCATGTTTTGCACATACCTTGAATTTGGTGGTGCAGAATTTTTTAAAAAACGACAGGGGCGTGCAAGAGATGCTGTCGGTGGCCAGAAGAATTGCGGGACACTTTCGGCGTACAGGCACCACGTACAGAAAACTGGAGCACCACCAAAAACTACTGAACCTGCCCTGCCATCATCTGAAGCAAGAAGTGGTAACGAGGTGGAATTCAACCCTCTATATGCTTCAGAGGTTGGAGGAGCAGCAAAAGGCCATTCAAGCCTATACAATTGAGCACGATATAGTAGGTGGAATGCACCTGTCTCAAGTGCAGTGGAGAATGATTTCAACGTTGTGCAAGGTTCTGATGCCCTTTGAACTTGCCACACGTGAAGTCAGTTCAGACACTGCCAGCCTGAGTCAGGTCATTCCCCTCATCAGGCTTTTGCAGAAGAAGCTGGAGGCATTGAAGGAGGAGCTAACACGGAGCGATTCCGCTAGGCATGTGGGACTTGTGGATGCAGCCCTTAATTCGCTTAACAAGGATTCACGGGTGGTCAATCTGTTGAAATCAGAGCACTACATTTTGGCCACCGTGCTCGATCCTAGATTTAAAGCCTACCTTGGATCTCTCTTTCCGGCAGACACAGGTCTGCTGGGGTTGAAAGACCTGCTGGTGACAAAATTGTCAAGTCAAGCGGAACGCGACCTGTCAACATCTCCTCCTTCACATTCTCCCGCAACTGGGGGTGCGAGGAAAAGGCTCAGAATTCCGAGCCCACCCGCTGGCGGTGATGCAGGGCAGTCTGGAGCGACTGCTGATGCTGACATCTGGTCCGGACTGAAGGACCTGACAACGATTACGGACATGTCGTCTACTGTCACTGCATATGATTCTCTCAACATTGATAGAATGGTGGAGGATTATATGAGTGACCGCATCCAAGTAGGCACGTCACACAGTCCGTACTTATACTGGCAGGAAAAAGAGGCAATTTGGAGGCCCTTGCACAAACTGGCTTTATTCTACCTAAGTTGCCCTCCCACAAGTGTGTACTCCGAAAGAGTGTTTAGTGCCGCCGCTCACCTTGTCAGCAATCGGCGTACGAGGTTACATCCAGAAAATGTGGAGAAGATGATGTTCATTAAAATGAATTATAATCAATTCCTCCGCGGAGACATTGACCAGCAGCAATTGCCTCCACAAAGTACACAGGGAGCTGAGATGGTGGATTCCAGTGGGGACGAATTGATAATCTGTGAGGAGGGGGATGTACACTGTGATATATCGGAGGGTGAAGATGAGGTGGACATCTTGCCTCTGTAGAGCCAGTTTGTGCAAGGAGAGATTAATTGCTTCTTTTTTGGGGGGGGTCCAAACCAACCCGTCATATCAGTCACAGTCGTGTGGCAGACCCTGTCACTGAAATGATGGGTTGGTTAAAGTGTGCATGTCCTGTTTTGTTTATACAACATAAGGGTGGGTGGGAGGGCCCAAGGATAATTCCATCTTGCACCTCTTTTTTCTTTTCTTTTTCTTTGCATCATGTGCTGATTGGGGAGGGTTTTTTGGAAGGGACATCCTGCGTGACACTGCAGTGCCACTCCTAGATGGGCCCGGTGTTTGTGTCGGCCACTAGGGTCGCTAATCTTACTCACACAGCTACTTCATTGCGCCTCTTTTTTTCTTTGCGTCATGTGCTGTTTGGGGAGGGTTTTTTGGAAGGGACATCCTGCGTGACACTGCAGTGCCACTCCTAGATGTGCCCGGTGTTTGTGTCGGCCACTAGGGTCGCTAATCTTACTCACACAGCTACCTCATTGCGCCTCTTTTTTTCTTTGCGTCATGTGCTGTTTGGGGAGGGTTTTTTGGAAGGGACATCCTGCGTGACACTGCAGTGCCACTCCTAGATGTGCCCGGTGTTTGTGTCGGCCACTAGGGTCGCTAATCTTACTCACACAGTCAGCTACCTCATTGCGCCTCTTTTTTTCTTTGCGTCATGTGCTGTTTGGGGAGGGTTTTTTGGAAGGGCCATCCTGCGTGACACTGCAGTGCCACTCCTAGATGGGCCCGGTGTTTGTGTCGGCCACTAGGGTCGCTAATCTTACTCACACAGCTACCTCATTGCGCCTCTTTTTTTCTTTGCGTCATGTGCTGTTTGGGGAGGGTTTTTTGGAAGGGACATCCTGCGTGACACTGCAGTGCCACTCCTAGATGGGCCCGGTGTTTGTGTCGGCCACTAGGGTCGCTTATCTTACTCACACAGCGACCTCGGTGCAAATTTTAGGACTAAAAATAATATTGTGAGGTGTGAGGTATTCAGAATAGACTGAAAATGAGTGTAAATTATGGTTTTTGAGGTTAATAATACTTTGGGATCAAAATGACCCCCAAATTCTATGATTTAAGCTGTTTTTTAGTGTTTTTGGAAAAAAAACACCCGAATCCAAAACACACCCGAATCCGACAAAAATAATTCGGTGAGGTTTTGCCAAAACGCGTTCGAACCCAAAACACGGCCGCGGAACCGAACCCAAAACCAAAACACAAAACCCGAAAAATTTCAGGCGCTCATCTCTACCACCCACATAACCTTTAATGCTTCCCTATCTAATTACATCCTCTCTGTACAGTACACATAACCTCACATATTTTGTCTTCCAACATTGCTGGGTGATCATATCATACAACCCATTAAGAACCTAGCAATCTGGTGGAGCATTATGCAATAGGTAGCATCTATCCTTGTGTATCAATGCCTATTTCCCTATAGATAGTAAGCTTGTGAGCAGGGCCTTCCTACCTCTATGTCTGTCTGTTTTTGCCCAGTTTTGTTCTATAACTATAGTTCTAATTGTAAAGCACAACGGAATATGCTGCGCTATATAAGAAAGTGATGATAATAATAATAATAATAATAATAATATAGGGGGGTACTCAATTAGCTTCGGAATTTTTGGAGCTTTCGAATTTACCCCCTGCGCATACAATTGCGGGCCATTTTTACCTGTTTTTAAGGCATTTTCACCAATGCCTTTTCACTTTTTTTTGTGAAAAGGAAATGATGAAAAAAATGCCTCAAAATTGGCGAAAATGGCCCGCGTTTTTTCGCTGCTGCAGGTGTGAAAACACGTGGATTTGCCGAACCATGTATTTTTCGCTCCTGCTGAATGTTTCCCCTACGCGTAAAAATGGGCAGCAAATCCCCATTCTGCATAAAAAAATTGCGAAAAATGCAATGTTTTCGCCTAGGCGAAAAAACTGCCCTAATTGAACACCCCTCATAATGGTAAAACCTCTGGTGGTAAAGGTTGGCTACAGATAAAAAGTAGTACTTATGCACTCCAACGTAAAAGGCTAAAGACAGATGGTATAAGATTTACTGATTATAAATCATTAAATTCAATTACACAGGTTAAGGGGGGTACTCACGGAGCGATCGCTGCTTCAAATCTAAGCAATCTGAATAGATTGCTTAGATTTTAAGCACGATCGATCCGTGTGTACCCCTCACAGTGATAGCGATGAGCAGCCCCGCGCATCGCTATCGCTGCTGCTAGATTGGCCTTCATGCAGGCCAGTCTAGCAGGACGCTCATTTCACCCGCTGGTTGAAATGAGCGGCCCCCCCCATCTCCCCCCCCCCCCCTCAGCACACATCTCTCCCGCATCGGCCAGTGAGTACTGGCCTTTAAGGTGAAGGGCTGGTGAAAGACAGCAAAACATCAAACACTCCAGGGTCACGGCTAGCTGCAAACAAATAGCAAAAAAACATTTTATGGAATAAAGTAATAGTAAGTAAATTGTAGAAACACAGGATACTACACTAATATAGGAAGTACAGTATCACCAGTGTTAGTAAACCACCCAGTGAGTTATTTAAACCTGCCATGACCAACCAACTTTGCCCTGTTGTTGAGCCCAGGACCATTACAGCTGGGGAGAGAGTGGAAACCTGGAGAAGGGGAGGATGCAGGGCCGGTTCCAGCGCATTTTGCGCCCCGGGCAGGAAATAGGGGGTGTGGCTTCATGCAGGGGGCATGGTCAGTTATGACGTCATCGCGCACCGCACAGTAAAGGTCCTCTCCATGAAGGGAAACTAGACGCTACGCATCTAGTTCCCTTCGCAGCGGGCAGCGGCAGCGGGCAGCTGGGGGCAGTAGCGGCAGGCAGCTGGGGCAGTAGCGGATATTGCCATGGTGCGACGCCCTGCAGATGGCGCCGGCGCCCTCCGGAAGGCGGTGCCCTGGCCAAAAGTCCTGCTTGCCCGTGGCAAGATCCGCTACTGGGAGGATGCTAGCAAGGTTTCTCAAGCAATCGGTGCTACACATTGGTGGTCATTCCCAGTTGATCGCTAGCTGAAAATGTTCGCTGCGCAGCGATGATGCAAAAAAAGGCACTTCTGCGAATGCGTATGCGGCGCAATGCGCACACATGACGTACTTTCACAACTGCCGATGCATTTTTACACAAAGTCTAGCGAAGCTTTTCAATCGCACTGCTGGCCGCAGAGTGATTGACAGGAAGTGGGCATTTCTGGGTGTCAACTGACCGTTTTCAGGGAGTGTTCGAAAAAACGCAGGCATGCCAGGAAAAATGCACGCGTTGGCTGGGCGAACATAGGGCGTGTTTGTGACGTCAAATCCGGAACTGAACAGTCTGAAGTGATCGCAAGCGCTAAGTAGGTCTGAAGCTACTCTGAAACTGCACAAAATTATTTTGTAGCCGTTCTGCGATCCTTTCGTTCGCACTTTTGCTAAGCTAAAATACACTCCCAGTGGGAGGCGGCATAGTGTTTGCACGGCTGCTAAAAACTGCTAGCGAGCGAACAACTCGGAATGACCCCATTGTCAGCTAGTGTACCACACTCCGAATAGTGTGGCTTCTAAAAAAAGGGATGGGACAATAGACAGGAGGCGCATGGAGAGGAAATAGCACTGCAATGTTGTGTCAGACATGACTGACTTATGGATCACCTTTATTCATACTGTTGTCAGAACTAAGGGACACCAATAAAAAGATGACATTTCTGTTAAACATAACCTTTCTGGTGTGGTCACAGATAGGCACACAATGTAACTACACTGGACAGACTTAGATATATCAAAGTATCTACTATTTTGGTACATGTTATGTATTTTGGTAAACGTTATGTATATACACCTTTCCACATGTTTATTAGAATTGATGGGCTTCTTTTAAGAAGTGGAAAAAATGAGTCCTTGCAGTGTTTTACATTCTAGGGAAATTCACCTTTTTATGTGCCTCGCACAGACATACTGTAGGTGCTCGCCCACAGCCCAGTTACTGGAATGGCACCTGGAAAAACACACTACAGCACTTCAGATCCAGCTGGAAGTGTGCATGTGACTCCTAACTCCAGCTTATTATCACCTTAGGAACAACTATTTCATTAATTCATTTTCTTTTTCTCTTGAATACTGCTCATTCCAGCCTTCATTATGCCTTCACTTATTCATGAGAGTATATGACTACGGGGCAGTATGCAATAGTCTGCGATGTGCAGGCTGATCCTGAATGTCTGCGAGACTGCCCGTATTTTTAATGTCGCAATCATTTACAAGGAAAACCGAGCACATCGCAGGCTTACACCATGTTACACCAGGACTTAGTACATTTGGGGCCAGATTCAAATACCCCCCCCCCCCCCCCTCCAGGCTGCATACCTCCCATACCTCCCGCTATTCAGACACTGTCCCGCTGTCCCTCCCGCGGGTCGCAGTATCCTTTGGGGGGGGGGGGGACACAGTTGGGAGAACCAGTGTTCACCGCAGCTCTGCTTTGCAAAGCAGCTGGTGATCACTGAATAGATGCCGTGCACATGCGCACAGCATCTGTACAGTGCGGGGAGTAGAGGAGGGGGCTGCCTAGCTGCTCGGGGAGCGCTGTGCACGCCCCCATAATAACAAAAAAACAGAGGTCGTAGTGTGATGCCCCGCCCCTTCTCCCGAGGCTCATCCCATTTTCTCAAGGCTCTGCCTGCTTTCCGGCTGCGGTCGCACCTTCGGCATAGCAGGTCCCGCACTACAGATTACAAAAGTTGGGAGGTATGCCAGCCACGATCTTACCCGACAGTGGGGTATATTTACTAAGAATCGTATTTTCCCGTTTGAGGTCAAAGTTCAATCCCGAATGACATCGCAAGTGTAAATTTGCAACTTTTTGAATTTATTACGGCTAATTTACTAAACTGTCGTATTCTGCATTTTCCGTTTTACCGATGTCGATGTCATTCGGTTTTTTTGGCAGTGTTTTACGTGAGTGACTTGTAAAACACTGCCGACTTTAATACAATGGATCTCGGCCGGATCTGAGAGATCCGTGCTGGGCTTCATTGTGCACTTTTTTTTATTAAAAAATCAGTGTTAAATTCAAAAAAAAAAATGCGTGGGGTCCCCTCTCCTAAGCAAAACCAGCCTCGGGCTCTTTGAGCCGGTCCTGGTTGCAAAAATATGGGGGGAAAAATGATAGAGGTTCCCCCATATTTCAACAACCAGCACCGGGCTCTGCGCCTGGTCCTGGTTCCAAAAATACGGGGGACAAAAAGCGTAGGGGTCCCCCGTATTTCTGAAACCAGCACCGGGCTCCACTAGCCAGATACATAATGCCACAGCCGGGGGACACTTTTATATAGCTCCCGGCGGCCCTGGCATTACATAACCAACTAGTCACCCCTGGCCGGGGTACCCTGGAGGAGTGGGGACCCCTTTCAATCAAGGGGTCCCCCCCCTCCAGCCACCCAAGGACCAGGGGTGAAGCCCGAGGCTGTCCCCCCCATCCATGGGCTGCGGATGGGAGGCTGATAGCCGTTGTGTAAAAAAAGGAATATTGTTTTTAGTAACAGTACTACAAGTCCCAACAAGCCTCCCCCACAAGCTGGTACTTGGAGAACCACAAGTACCAGCATGCGGAGGAAAACCGGGCCCGCTGGTACCTGTAGTACTACTACTAAAAAAATACCCCAATAAAAACATAAGACACACACCTTGAAAGTATAACTTTAATACATACATACACACCTCCATATACACATACTTACCTTATGTTCACACGAGGGTCGGTCCTCTTTTCTATGTAGAATCCATGGTGTACCTGTGGAAAAAATTATACTCACATACTCCAGTGTAGAAGCCTCTTCTTCTTTTAATCCAGTTGTAATCCAGGTACTTGTCAAAATAAAAAAACGGACACCCGACCTCGCACTGAAAGAGGCCCCATGTTTTCACATGGGACCCCTTTCCCCGAATGCCAGAAACCCCCTCTGACTTAAGTCTAAGTGGGTTCCATCAGCCAATCAGGGAACGCCACGTTGTGGCATCCTCCTGATCGGCTGTGTGCTCCTGTACTGTATGACAGGCGGCACATGGCAGTGTTACAATGCAGCGCCTATGCGCTCCATTGTAACCAATGGTGGGAACTTTGTGGTCAGCGGGTGACCGAAAGTAACCTCACCGCTGACCACAAAGTTCCCACCATTGGGTGCCCAAACAGGTCTTTGCACGATTGCGCCTATTACTTTAGTCGGTTAAAGGTGCTTTTCGTGCTTAAACCTGATTCTAATGGGTGTGATCAGCACGATAACGGGAGGCATTTATTTAGATGGGAGATAGGGGGTGCGATAAGATTTGAATTCCTCCTTGATGTTTTTATGCATTGGTTGACAACTTCTTAAAAATTAGCTTGATAGGCAAGCCTTGGAAGTACAAAATGAATACAGAGTCCAAGACACAATTTTCCCCACCGAGTATGTGTAAAATGAAATCGATTTGCAAGAAAAATTTCTGCCACCCAAGTAACATCTCTGTAAAATCTACCCACTCCCAAATTTTGATTTGTATTTATCTAATTCCAAAAACAAAATATAATTTTAACTTAACAGTAGCAGAATCGACTACAGTCATCACAGGATATCCTGCACTGCACAGTTCCTTCTATCAACAGTGGCAGAAATTTGCACCAATGCAACATTACTCATCATAAAATAATTAGATAAATGCTAATTAGCATAAAAAATTCTACTTCTTACTTTCTAAATGTTTGGTTGCTGAAAGTTTAAATGAGAGATGTGCGGCGGACACTTTTCGGGTTTTGTGTTTTGGATCTGGATCTCTGTTCATGTTTTGGCTCTGGATTGGTTTTGCCAAAACCAGCCTTTTGGGTTTTGTTTTGGATCTGGATTTTAAAAAACAAACAAACCATAAAAACAGCTAAAATCACAGAATTTGGGGGTATTTTTTGATCCTACTGTATTATTAACCTCAATAACATTAATTTCCACTCACTTCCAGTCTATTCTGTGCACCTCACACCTCACAATATTGTTTTTAGGCAAAAGGTTGCACCGAGGTAGCTGGATGACTAGGCAAAGCGACACACGTGGCCCATCTAGGAATGGCACTGAAGTGGCAGACAGGGTGGCACTTTTAAAAACTAGGCCCCAAAGAGCGCATAATGCAAGGGAAAAATAAGAATTTACTTACCGATAATTCTATTTCTCGGAGTCCGTAGTGGATGCTGGGGTTCCTGAAAGGACCATGGGGAATAGCGGCTCCGCAGGAGACAGGGCACAAAAAAGTAAAGCTTTTACCAGATCAGGTGGTGTGCACTGGCTCCTCCCCCTATGACCCTCCTCCAGACTCCAGTTAGGTACTGTGCCCGGACGAGCGTACACAATAAGGGAGGCAATTTGAATCCCGGGTAAGACTCATACCAGCCACACCAATCACACCGTACAACTTGTGATCTAAACCCAGTTAACAGTATGATAACAGAAAGAGCCTCTTAAAGATGGCTCCTTAACAATATAACCCGAATTTGTTAACAATAACTATGTACAGTATTGCAGATAATCCGCACTTGGGATGGGCGCCCAGCATCCACTACGGACTCCGAGAAATAGAATTATCGGTAAGTAAATTCTTATTTTCTCTATCGTCCTAAGTGGATGCTGGGGTTCCTGAAAGGACCATGGGGATTATACCAAAGCTCCCAAACGGGCGGGAGAGTGCGGATGACTCTGCAGCACCGAATGAGAGAATTCCAAGTCCTCTTTTGCCAGGGTATCAAATTTGTAGAATTTTACAAACGTGTTTTCCCCCGACCACGTAGCTGCTCGGCAGAATTGTAATGCCGAGACCCCTCGGGCAGCCGCCCAAGATGAGCCCACCTTCCTTGTGGAATGGGCCTTAACAGATTTAGGCTGTGGCAGGCCTGCCACAGAATGAGCAAGTTGAATTGTGTTACAAATCCAACGAGCAATCGTCTGCTTAGAAGCAGGGGCACCCAACTTGTTGGGTGCATATAGTATCAACAGCGAGTCAGATTTTCTGACTTCAGCCGTCCTTGAAATGTATATTTTTAAGGCTCTGACAACGTCCAACAACTTGGAGTCCTCCAAGTCGCCAGTGGCCGCAGGCACCACAATAGGTTGGTTCAGGTGAAACGCTGATACCACCTTAGGGAGAAAATGCGGACGAGTCCTCAGTTCTGCCCTATCCGAATGGAAGATTAGATAAGGGCTTTTATAAGATAAAGCCGCCAATTCAGATACTCTCCTGGCGGAAGCCAGGGCCAGTAACATAGTCACTTTCCATGTGAGATATTTAAAATCCACCTTTTTCAATGGTTCAAACCAATGGGATTTGAGGAAATCTAAAACTACATTTAGATCCCACGGTGCCACCGGAGGCACCACAGGAGGCTGTATATGCAGTACTCCTTTAACAAAAGTCTGTACCTCAGGAACTGAGGCCAATTCTTTTTGGAAGAATATTGACAGGGCCGAAATTTGAACCTTAATAGATCTCAATTTGAGACCCATAGACAATCCTGATTGTAGGAAATGTAGGAAACGACCCAGTTGAAATTCCTCCGTCGGAACACTCCGATCCTCGCACCACGCGACATATTTTCGCCAAATGCGGTGATAATGTTTCGCGGTGACTTCCTTCCTTGCCTTAATCAAGGTAGGAATGACTTCTTCTGGAATGCCTTTCCCTTTTAGGATCTGGCGTTCAACCGCCATGCCGTCAAACGCAGCCGCGGTAAGTCTTGAAAGAGACAGGGACCCTGTTGTAGCAGGTCCCTTCTCAGAAGTAGAGGGCACGGGTCGTCCGTGACCAACTCTTGAAGTTCCGGGTACCAAGTCCTTCTTGGCCAATCCGGAGCCACTAGTATTGTTCTTACTCCTCCTCACCGTATAATCTTCAATACCTTTGGTATGAGAGGCAGAGGAGGAAACACATATACTGATTTGTACACCCAAGGTGTTACCAGTGCGTCCACAGCTATTGCCTGTGGATCTCTTGACCTGGCGCAATACTTGTCCAGTTTCTTGTTGAGGCGAGACGCCATCATGTCTACCATTGGTCTTTCCCAACAGTTTATTAGCATGTGGAAGACTTCTGGATGAAGACCCCCCTCTCCCGGGTGAATATCGTGTCTGCTGAGGAAGTCTGCTTCCCAGTTGTCCACGCCCGGGAAGAACACTGCTGACAGTGCTATTACGTGATTCTCCGCCCAGCGAAGAATCTTGGCAGCTTCTGCCATTGCACTCCTGCTTCTTGTGCCGCCCTGTCTGTTTACATGGGCGACCGCCGTGATGTTGTCCGACTGAATCAACACCGGTTTTCCTTGCAGGAGTGGTTCCGCCTGGCTTAGAGCATTTTAGATTGCTCTTAGTACCAGAATGTTTATGTGAAGAGACTTTTCCAGGTTCGTCCATACCCCCTGGAAGTTTCTTCCTTGTGTGACTGCTCCCCAACCTCTCAGGCTGGCGTCCGTGGTCACCAGGATCAAATCCTGTATGCCGAATCTGCGGCCCTCCAATAGATGAGCCTTTTGCAACCACCACAGAAGATATACCCTTGTCCTTGGCGACAGGGTTATTCGCAGGTGCATCTGAGGATGCGACCCTGACCATTTGTCCAACAGATCCCTTTGGAAAATTCTTGCATGGAATCTGCCGAATGGAATTGCTTCGTAAAAAGCCACCATTTTTCCCAGGACTCTTGTGCATTGATGTACAGACACCTTTCCTGGTTTTAGGAGGTTCCTGACAGGTCGGATAACTCCTTGGCTTTTTCCTCGGGAAGAAAAACCTTTTTCTGAACCGTGTCCAGAATCATCCCTAGGAACAGCAGACGTATCGTCGGAAAACAGCTGCGATTCTTGGAATATTTAGAATCCAGTCGTGCCGTCGAAGAACTACTTTAGATAGTGCTCTTCCGACCTCCAACTGTTCTCTGGAACTTGCCCTTTTTAGGTCGTGCAAGTAAGGGATAATTTAGATGCCTTTTTTCTTTGAAGAAACATCTTTTCGGCCATTACCTTGGTAAAAAAGGCCCGGGGTGCCGTGGATAATTCAAACGGCATCGTCTGAAACTGATATTGACAGTTCTGTACCACGAACCAGAGGTACCCTTGATGAGAAGGACAAAATTTGGACATGGAGGTAATCCTTGATGTCCAGGGACACCATATAGTCCCCTTTTTTCCGGTTCGCTATCACTGCTCTGAGTGACTTTATCTCGATTTGAACCTTTTATGTAAGTGTTCAAAACATTTTAGATTTAGACTATGTGTCACCAAGCCGTCTGGCTTCAGTACCACAATATAGTGTGGAAAAATAATACCCTTTTCCTTGTCGTAGGAGGGGTACTTTGATTATCACCTGCTGGATATACAGCTTGTGAATTGTTTCCAATGCTGCCTCCCTGTCGGAGGGAGCCGTTGGTAAAGCAGACTTCAGGAACCTGCGAGGAGAAGATGTCTCGACTCTCCAATCTTTACCCCTGGGATAATACTCGTACGATCTAGGGGTCAACTTGCGAGTGATCCCACTGCGCCCTGAGACTCTTGAGACTACCCCCCCACCTTGAGTCCGCTTGCACGGCCCCAGCGTCATGCTGAGGACTTGGCAGACGCGGTGGAGGGCTTCTTTTCCTGGGAAAGGGCTGCCTGCTGCAGTCTACTTCCCTTACCTCTATGTCTGGGCAGATATGACTGGCCTTTTGCCTGCATGCCCTCATGGGAAAGGAAAGATTGAGGCTGAAAAGACGGTGTCTTTTTTAGCTGAGATGTAACTTGGGGTAAAAAAGGTTGGATTTCCCAGCTGTTGCTGTGGTCCCCAGGTCCGATGGACCGACCCCCAAATAACTCCTTCCCTTTATACAGCAATACTTCCATCTGCCGTATGGGATCTGTATCACCTGACCACTGTCGTGTCCCTGACATCTTCTGGGAGATATGGACAACGCACTTATCTTGATGCCAGAGAGCAAATATCCCTCTGTGCATCTCACATACATATATATAGAATGCATCCTATTAAATGCTCTACATGAATAAAATATTTTCAGTCAGGGAATCCGACCAAGCCAACCCAGCACTGCATCTCCAGGCTGATGGCGATCGCTGGTCGCAGTATAACCACCGTATGTGTGTATATACTTTTTAGGATATTTTTCCAGCTTCCTATCAGCTGGCTCCTTGAGGGCGGCCGTATCTGGAGACGGTAACGCCACTTGATAAGCGTGTGAGCGCCTTATCACCCTAAGGGGTGTTTCCCAACGTACCCTAATTTCTGGCGGGAAAGGGTATAACGCCAATATTTGCTATCGGGGTAACCCTACGCATCATCACACACTTCATTTTATTTTATCTGATTCAGGAAAAACTACAGGTAGTTTTTTCACTCCCACATAATACCCTTTCTTGTGGTACTTGTAGTATCAGAAACACGTAACACCTCCTTCATTGCCCTTAACGTGTGGCCCTAATGAGAAATACGTTTGTTTATTCACCGTCGACACTGTATTCAGTGTCCGTGTCTGTGTCTGTGTCGACCGACTGAGGTAAATGGGCGTTTTTAAAACCCCTGACGGTGTTTCTGAGACGCCTGGACCGGTCCTAATAGATTGTCGGCCGTCTCATGTCGTCAACCGACCTTGCAGCGTGTTGACATTCTCACGTAATTCTCTAAATAAGCCATCCATTCCGGTGTCGACTCCCTAGAGAGTGACATCACCATTACAGGCAATTTCTCCGCCTCCTCACCAACATCGTCCTCATACATGTCGACACACACGTACCGACACACAGCACACACACCGGGAATGCTCTGACAGAGGACAGGACCCACTAGCCCTTTGGGGAGACAGAGGGAGAGTCTGCCAGCACACACCAAAAACGCTATAATTATATAGGGACAACCTTATATAAGTGTTTCTCCCTTATAGCATCTTTTATATATATACAATATCGCCAAAATCAGTGCCCCCCCTCTCTGTTTTAACCCTGTTTCTGTAATGGGAGCCTTCTCTCCAGCTTTTCTGTGAGAGAAAATGGCGCTGTGTGCTGAGGAGATAGGCCCCGCCCCTTTTTCGGCGGGCTCGTCTCCCGCTATTTTTGAAGTTAGGCAGGGGTTAAATATCTCCATATAGCCTCTGTGGGCTATATGTGAGGTATTTTTTGCCTCTAATAAGGTTTTTATTTGCCTCTCAGAGCGCCCCCCCCAGCGCTCTGCACCCTCAGTGACTGTTGTGTGAAGTGTGCTGAGAGGAAAATGGCGCACAGCTGCAGTGCTGTGCGCTACCTTTATGAAGACTCAGGAGTCTTCAGCCGCCGATTTTGGACCTCTTCTCTCTTCAGCGTCTGCAAGGGGGCCGGCGGCGCGGCTCCGGTGACCATCCAGGCTGTACCTGTGATCGTCCCTCTGGAGCTAGTGTCCAGTAGCCAAGCAGCAAATCCACTCTGCACGCAGGTGAGTTCACTACTTCTCCCCTAAGTCCCTCGTTGCAGTGATCCTGTTGCCAGCAGGACTCACTGTAAAGTAAAAAACCTAAGCTAAACTTTCTCTAAGCAGCTCTTTAGGAGAGCCACCTAGATTGCACCCTTCTCGTTCGGGCACAAAATCTAACTGGAGGAGGGTCATAGGGGGAGGAGCCAGTGCACACCACCTGATCTGGTAAAAGCTTTACTTTTTTGTGCCCTGTCTCCTGCGGAGCCGCTATTCCCCATGGTCCTTTCAGGAACCCCAGCATCCACTTAGGACGATA
Organism: Pseudophryne corroboree; assembly: GCF_028390025.1. NCBI lineage: Eukaryota > Metazoa > Chordata > Amphibia > Anura > Myobatrachidae > Pseudophryne > Pseudophryne corroboree. The sequence continues at coordinate 500,215,910 of NC_086449.1, read as the reverse complement.
GAGAAAAAAGAGGTGCAAGATGGAATTGTCCTTGGGCTTGCCAAATTCTCAGAATCATAGTTAGCTACAAACATACCACCTCCTTCTTTGATGACTTTTCACATTATGAGAAGAGGCAAGAGGATGAGGATAGTGTCAAGAAGGTGATTAAAATTTAGAGAAGCACACGCAATCAGGAACAACACACAGGCAGGCTTTCACCTCCACTCCTATATTGGTGTGGAACGGAAAGATCTTCAACCAAGCAAATATATAATTACCACATTCCTGGACAAACTGAAAAACTAGGGGCCAAAACCTTCGAATTTGTACCCCCTTCTCCATTTTCAGGGATCAAGATAATCTTGGATTTAATGTTGGGATGCAAATAAACTGGTGTATACCACAGGATCAAGATTGGATAGTTTCCCCTCCGCGACATCTGGAGACTTATTTTGTGAAAATCTTATGGGTATCTTTTTTTCCATTTTTTATTGCATTTTTATTTACATATTTTATTTTGTGGCAGATGCCTTATTTTCATTTTTCACAGCTCCCAGTTACACACATGTGAGCATACCTGTGTATCCCAGTTACACGCATGTGAGCATACCTGTGTGTCTTGTTTATTTTATTCATATTTTATTTTTAAATAAAGTAGTCCCTTAGATGTTTTAGCAGCCCCTCCTGAGCCCACACAGCAGTCCCGGATGGGGCAAGTTGAGTTCGGGTAGGTTCGTTACAGTACTAAGCATGACTGTGCAGTGAATTTTTTGTTGTTGTTTGTTGTTGAGCACCTGCCCTAGTGGTTCTTACCACTCTACAGTCGAAACTAATTTCATACTTTACGTAGGACTGTGGGAGGAAGCAATGCTAACCTCTGTGCCCACAGCATGCCTGAGCCTGGAAAGCCAGACATCCTTCTGGCTGTAAGCCACCATGAAACTCCATACTGGGCCTTATTCAGTAACTGTGCCTCACAGGGGCTCCTGGCTCATCTAGTGCTGCAGTGCAATGGAAAGCTGATGCAATGCAAGATCACTGAAACTCTGTTCTTCTAACACTGCATGGTCTTGCGTTAACCCTACGCAGCCCTTAGGAAAAGAACCCTGTACAACAAATGCGCATCTTGTAAATAAATAATCCCAAAATGTGGAACATTAATAATAAATCAAAATTAAGGTTGACTAATTGGAACCATTCATTTGAGTGAGTCCCTAACATGAAATAATTTAATAATTGCTGGGTACACAGTGCACACTAGAAGATGTAGATGAGTGGGTACAGACAGGGCACCCCTGGAATTATATGGCAGACATATAGACATAGGTGTGTTTGAAAAATCTAGTTTTCTCCAGCAGTTGCGCTGAATTATGATTCTGTCTCTTCTGAGTCTGACTGACTTTGGCCACATATGTGGACTCATTGTAAAACACTTCATCAAACTTGCAATTACCATTTCCAACTTTGCAGCTATATGTTTTCACAAATCTGGCTGTGATGTTGAAGCTTGTTTCATATTCTGCTCTATGCTTTCATTTAAACCTAGGATCAAGTGCAGCAGCACTTCTGGAATTATATGGCAGCGCCTCTGGACTTATACAGCATAGGTAGCACCCCTGGAGAATTACACAGCACAGTAGACAGGCAACAGCACCCCTGGACTTAAACGGCAGTGGGGCAGCACCACTGGACTGATAGGGCAGAGGGGCAGCACCCCATATAGGGTAGCCCCCCTGGAATGATGTGGCAGACAAAGAAAATACGTGCAAGATGGAATTGTCCTTGGGCCCTCCCACCCTCCCTTATGTTGTATAAACAGGACATGCACACTTTAACAAACCAATCATTTCAGAGACAGGGTCTGCCACCCGACTGTGGCTGTAATGATTGGTTTGTTTGGGCCCCCACCAAAAAATAAGCAATTAATCTCTCCTTGCACAAACTGGCTCTAGGTAAGCAAGATGTCGTCCTCATCCTCCGATTCCTCCCCCTTCAGTGTTTACATCCTCATCCACACAGAGAAATAATATTTAAACAAAGCACATCATTTAGGTGTCAGTGGACTGCTTATACTATTACCCAAAGTTTCTGAACTTGACAATGACTTTTGATGAATGCGCTGCAGGTGACGTATAAGGGAGGATGTTCCTAAGTGGTTAACGTCCTTACCCTTACTTATTATGGATTGACAAAGGCAACAGATGGTTTGACACCTGTTGTCCATATTTATGGAGAATTAATTCCACACCGAAGAGGTGGCTTTTTTGGTATTTTGCCCAGGCCTGAAAATGGGCTTTTTCATCCCATGGCCAACAACTGTCTCCACTGGTGCTTTATTCAAACAAACCACATCACCATCAGAATCCCCATCGTCAACTTCCTCTTCAGCGCCAGCTACACCAATATCCTCCTCATCCTGGTGTACTCTACAGTGACATCCTCAATCTCAATATCAGCAACTGGACTTGCAGTGCTCCTCCCAACACTTGCAGGGGGTGTGTAAATGGTGGTAGGAGCCTCCTCTTCCCATACAGTCTTGGGAAGGTCAGGCCTAGACATCGCAACTGCAGGCACACTTGGACTCTCCTTGGGGACTTGTGATATCTCTGAACGTACAGTTGTTTTTTCCTGTGCTTTAACAAGCTTTATTTTTAAAAAATTTCCAGAGGGAGTAGGGCTTCCATCTTCATGAGAAGCTGAACCACAAGTCATGAACACAGGCCAAGGCCTTAGCCTTTCCTTGTCACTTCGTGTAGTGAATGGCATATTGTTATGTTTCTTATCAAATATTTTTTTTTTTTTTTCATTTTTTTTGGTTCTTAATTTTTGGTTCTTGGATTTTACATGCCATCTATGACATTGGGCACTGGCCTTAGCAGACAACATTGATGGAATTGCATCATCAATGTCATGACTGGTGGTGGCAGCAGCAGCTTCAGCACTAGTATTAGGAACTGGAAGTGGTTCCTGATCTTTCTCTATTTTTTACTCCAAATTTTTGTTCTCCATTTCATAAGACAGCACCCCTTTATTACTACAGCACACAGAACAGTGCACATTTATTTTCACAGCACCCTTCTATTTTTGCAGCGTACAGGACAGGGCCAGTGTACATTTATTTTTACAGCACCACTATATTTTTACAGCATACAGGACAGTGCCAGCACCCCTGTATTTTCACAACACCCCTGTAATTTTACAGCATACAAGACAGGGCCAGCCCCTTTTTATAGTAACAGCACCACTGTATGATTAAAGCATACAAGACAGGGCCAGTGTACATTTATTTTCACTGCACCCCTGAATTTTTACAGCATACAGGACAGGGCCAGTGTACATTTATTTTCACAGCACCCCTGTATTTTTACTACATAAAGGACAGTGCCAGCACCCCTGTATTTTCACAACACCCCTGTAATTTTACAGCATACAAGACAGGGCCAGCACCCCTTTATAGTAACAGCACCCCTGTATTTTTACAGCATACAAGACAGGGCTAGTATATATTTAATTTCACTGCACCCCTGAATTTTTACAGTATGCAAGACAGGGCCAGTGTACATTCATTTTTACAGCACCCCTGAATTTTTACAGCATACAAGACAGGGCCAGCACCCCTGTATTTTCACAGCATACAGGAGGACAGTGCCCCTGTACAGCACAGTGATAGCCAGGACAGCAATACCCATGTACAGCTGCAGCACACCTAACAGCACATGACACCACAGTGACAGGATAACACACCTAACAGCACAGTGACAGGACAGCACTGACCCCACCTGACACCACCACCCACAGAGAGAGACAGAGGTCTGTCTCCCTCACTCTCCAAGTCCAGTGAAAATGGCGATGATGCATGGCTCTTTATATGGAATTCAAAACCCGCGAGAATCCGACAGCGGGATGATGACGTTTTGCCTCATTCTGGGATCAGAGTCTGGCGGGAAGTCCCGAGCCAGACTCTGTTCCTGGCTTGGATCGTGAAGTTCGGGGGGGTTCGGTTCTCTGAGAAAGGGGGAGATGTACTAAGCAGTGAAAGCTAGTGGAGAAGTTGCCAATGGCAACCAATTAGTTGCTATGTATAATTTTATATTATGAAAATTATAAATATTTCTTTAATGCTGATTGGTTGCCATGGGCAACTTCTCCACTGGCTCACTTCTCCACTCTTTTCACTACTTAGAACATCTCCCCCTAAGGAGACTACTTTTGAGATCATCCTTTACTTTTCATTAGTAATACTTCTTGACATTAAAATATTGTCTAAATACAGTACTGGAGAATGTGTGAAGACAACATTATATTACTAAGTGGTCCAGTTAAAGCACTTTTGAACAGCAATTGAGTATATCATATTTATACTGTATGTAAAATATTCACTGACCCTTGTCTTGCTCTATACAGGTCTATATACAAGTTTTAAGGTTAACTTTATCTAAGGATGTGTGCCACTCAAAATGTAGACATTTAAATACACGTGGGTGTGCACTGTGCAGACGCATATTTGCTTGTAGATAAATATGACATCTTTATGGTCAAATGTAAATAAGACCTATAATGTTTAAACAAGTGATAATCCGGCACCAACTCCCAATAGGTATTTATGAGAGACAGTTAAGGAAGTGAAAGATGTTTTTGAATTACAAGTGGCATTCACAACTCTGTTGAGTGACTTAATATTAAAAATGGTAACTGAATTGTTTATAGAAAGTCTCTTTAGTGCTTGTCAACATTATCTTCTTCTATAGGGGTCATTTCAGTTAGATACGAGTTTGCGAAAGAAAACTTGCGTCATGAAACTCGCATACATAGCAGAAACATGCACATTCACTTTGATGATTCTTGGGACTCATGGCGATGTTACGTTTGCTACAAAAAGCGTTCTGGGAGAAATGCATGAAAAAGTGTGTCAATCATCCTGTAACCCCAGAAAGTGGCAAGTAAATCAGCAGGACCATTTAGAAAGCTATCAGTGTCCATAAGGAAGGTACTGGAGGTTCATAAAAGGTATAAATAACAGATTTTTGCATTCTTTTAATAATAGTGGATAAATTATATCCAGCAAGTGTTTTTCAGCAAATTAAAGTCTTTATAGTATTTTGGGGTACAGAAAAAATGTATGTGAAGTGATTTGTCAAAAGGAAAAAAATACTTTTAGCTGCCAGCTACAAGTTCAAAAACTCCTTTCCCATCAATATAACGCCTCACCATACATGCCCCACTTCATTTAACCCATTATTGAACTACTGACCTGAAAAATGATGTCTTTAATGGCAAAATTATGCTAGTTAAAGTCTTCCAAGTGTATAGTCATTCACTGGGATAACGAGTTTTATGGTAAGAACTTACCCTTGTTAAAACTCTTTCTGCGAGGTACACTGAGCTCCACAAGTCTGGACAATGGGGTGTAGAGTAGGATCTTGATCAGAGGCACCAACAGGCTCAAAGCTTTGACTGTTCCCAGAATGCACAGCGCCAACTCCTCTATAACCCTGCCTCCCAGCACAGGAGCTCAGTTTAGTTAACCAGCCCAATGCAGTAGCATGAAAAGAGACGACAACGGTTAGTAGCCACATACACCACACTCGCACGACAAGAGAAGTGTCAGCGGCTAATGCCATATCAACCCAAAGAAGCTAAGTGTGTCAGGGTGGGCGCCTTGTGGAGCCCAGTGTACCTCGCAGAAAGAGTTTTAACAAGGGTAAGTTCTTACCATAAAACTCGTTTTCTGCTGTGGGGTACACTGGTCTCCACAAGTCTGGACAATGGGGATGTCCTAAAGCAGTTCCTTATGGGAGGGGATGCACTGTAGCGGGCACAAGAACCCGGCGTCCAAAGGAAGCATCCTGGGAAGCGGCAGTATCGAAGGCATAGAACCTTATGAACATGTTCACGGAGGGCCACGTAGCCGCCTTGCACAACTGGTCATGGGTCGCACCACGTTGGGCCGCCCAAGAAGGTCCAACAGACAAAGTAGAATGGGCCATAATGTGAACAGGAGCTGACAGACCAACTTTACATAAGCATGCGCAATCACCATTCTAATCCACCTGGCCAGGGTCTGCTTGTGAGCAGGCCAGCCACGTTTCTGAAATCCAAACAAAACAAAGAGAGAATCAGACTTTCGAATAGAAGCAGTTCTCTTCACATAGATACGGAGAGCCCGTACCACATCCAAAGACCGCTCTTTGGGAGACAAATCAGGAGAAACAAAAGCTGGAACCACAATCTCCTGATTAAGGTGGAACGAAGAAACCACCTTAGGTAAATATCCGGGACGAGTCCTAAGAACCGCCCGGTCACGGTGAAAAATCAGATATGGGGAACTACAAGACAAGGCACCCAAATCCGACACTCTTCTAGCAGAGGCAATAGCCAGCAAGAACACCACCTTAAGGGAAAGCCACTTAAGGTCAGCTTGAACCAAGAGGTTCAAATGGAGGCTCCTGCAATGTCTCCAAAACCACCGACAAGTCCCAAGGAGGCACAGGCGGGACATAGGGAGGTTGGATACGCAACACACCCTGAGTGAAGTAAAGTCGCAATTTTTCTCTGAAACCACACTGACAAGGCAGAAATATGAACCTTGAGGGAGGCCAGACGCAGGCCTAAATCTAGGCCCTGCTGTAGACAAGCCAAACGTTTGGCTGTACTAAACTTGGAAGCGTCATAATGGTTAGATGCGCACCAAAGTAGGAATGCCAGACCCGATGGTAAATCCGAGCAGAGGCCGGTTTCCGGGCCCGCATCATAGTTTTAATGACCTCTTCAGAAAAACCCTTAGCTCTTAAGACGGAAGCTTCAAGAGCCACGCCGTCAAAGACAGCCGGGCTAGGTCCTGGTAGACACAGGGGCCCTGAACGAGGAGGTCTGGGCGTTGTGGAAGTAGAAGTGGATGCTCTGACGATAGGCCTTGCAGGTCTGAGAACCAGTATCGTCTGGGCCACGCCGGAGCTATGAGAAGCAGATTTCCTTTTTCTTGCTTGAACTTCCGAATTACCCTGGGCAGGAGTGACACCGGAGGGAACACGTACGACAGCCGAAACCTCCACGACACTGCCAGCACATCCACGAATGCTGCTTGAGGATCCCTTGTCCTTGCTCCAAAGACCGGAACCTTGTGATTGTGTCGAGACGCCATCAGATCCACATCTGGAAGACCCCACCTTTCCACGAGGAGTTGAAACACTTCTGGATGGAGGCCCCACTCGCCGGCATGCACGTCCTGACGACTGAGAAAGTCTGCTTCCCAATTCAGGACTCCCGGAATGAATATTGCCGATATTGCTGGTAGATGGCGTTCTGCCCAATGTAGAATCCGTGAGGCTTCCTTCATTGCCAAACGGCTTCGAGTGCCGCCTTGTTGATTTATGTAAGCCACTGTGGTGGCGTTGTCCGACTGTACTTGAACAGGACGATTCTGAATCAAATGCTGGGCTAGGTTCAACGCATTGAAGACCGCCTGCAATTCCAGAATGTTGATCGAGAGGAGAGATTCCTCCTTGGTCCACCGACCCTGCAAGGAGTGCTTCTCCAGCACCGCTCCCCAACCTCTTAGACTGGCATCTGTCGTCAACAGGACCCAGTTGGATAACCAGAAGGGACGGCCTCTGCACAATTGTCGATCCAGGAGCCACCAGAGCAGCGACAGACGGACCTCCGGAGTCAAAGAGATCATGTGAGACCTGATCCGGTGAGGCAGGCCATCCCACTTGGCTAGAATCAGCTTCTGGAGGGGGCGAGAATGGAATTGAGCATACTCCACCTTGTCGAATGCTGATACCATGAGGCCCAGCACCTTCATTGCCGAATGTATCGACACTTGCGGACGAGAAAGGAAGCAACGAATCCTGTCCTGAAGTTTCAGGACTTTCTCCTGAGACAAGAACAACCTCTGGTTGTGAGTGTCCAACAGCGCTCCCAGATGCACCATGCTCTGAGCAGGGACCAGGGAGGATTTATTCCAGTTGATGAGCCACCCGTGGGCTTGTAGAAACCGGACCGTCATATCCAGATGACGCAGGAGAAGATCTGGGGAATTTGCCAGGATTAACAAGTCGTCCAGATACGGCAGTATCCTGACCCCTTGACGGTGGAGTACCACCGTCATCACCGCCATAACTTTGGTAAAGACTCGCGGAGCCGTTGTTAAACCAAAAGGTAACGCCCGAAACTGGTAATGGAGGTTGCCAATAGCGAACCTCAGGTATTGTTGATGTGACACTGCTATAAGAATATGCAGGTAAGCATCTTGTATGTCCAGGGAGACCATGCAGTCTCCAGGTTCAAAGGCCAGAACTATAGAGCGAAGGGTTTCCATACGGAACTTGGAAACCTTCACAAATTTGTTCAGTGCCTTGAGGTTGAGAATGGGCTGGGAGGACCCATTCGGTTTCGGGACTAGAAACAGCGGAGAATAGTACCCCCGGCCCCTCTGAGCCAGAGGCACCTGTACTATGACTCCTGTATCCAGGAGGGTATGTACCACCGAATGCAGAGTGTTTGCCTTTGTCTGGTCCGATAGGACGTCTGTCTGGCAAAATCGATGAGGGGGTCGGTTTTTGAAGGCTATGGCGTAACCTTGAGTGACGACTTCCCATACCCAGGCATCTGAAGTGGTCTTCAACCATTCCTGGGTATACCCTAGAAGCCGCCCCCCACCCTGGGATCACCCAGGGGGAGGCCCGCCCCGTCATGCGGCAGGCTTATCGGTCTTGGCTGCTGGCTGACGGGCAGCCCAGGCTCTTTTGGGCTTCGGCTTACCAGGTTTGGAAGTGTGGGCCTGCTTATGGTACGCCTGACCTTTTGCTTTACCTGAAGGACGAAAGGAGCGAAAGGACGTGCCTTTGGCCTTTGACACAGAAGGAGCTGTATTAGGCAGACAGGCAGTTTTGGCAGTAGCCAATTCAGCCACTATCTTATTAAAGTCCTCCCCAAACAGAATATCCCCCTTGAAAGGGAGTACCTCCAGGGTTTTTCTAGAGTCCAGATCCACAGACCAGGATCTCAGCCACAATATCCTGTAAGCCAGGACTGACGTAGTAGAGGCCTTGGCTGCTAGGATACCGGCATCAGAAGCCGCCTCTTTAATATAGCGAGAAGCTGTGACAATATATGACAAGCATTGTCTAGCATGGTCAGAGGAGATTTCAGCTTCTAACTCCAAAGCCCATGCTTCAATAACCTCTGCCGTCCATGTAGCTGCAATAGCGGGCCTTTGCGCAGCACCCGTGAGGGTGTAAATCGCTTTTAGACAACCCTCGACACGTTTATCCGTAGGCTATTTTAGAGACGTGACGGTAGTGACAGGTAGAGCTGAGGAAACCACCATCCTAGCCACATGTCAGTCTACTGGAGGAGGCGTTTCCCAATTCTTAGACAGCTCTGGCGCGAGGGGATAGCGAGCCAGCATCTTCTTTTGAGGCACAAACTTCGTACCCGGGCTTTGCCAGGGTTCCTGACGTATATCCACTAGGTGGTCAGAGTGAGGTAAAACTTGTTTAATCACCCTCTGACGCTTGAACCTATCTGGTTTCTTAGGAGGAACGGATGGCTCGGGATCATCCGTAATCTGCAGAATTAACTTAATAGCCTCCAAAAGATCAGGAACATCCACATGTGAACTACCCTCCCCATCAGCTGTATCTGAGTCAGAACCTGTGGGGTCAGTGTATGTGCTGTCTTCATCAGACGAGGTGTCAGTGACAGCAGTGGATTGTGAGGAGACGAGCGCTCGCTTAGAGGACCTCTTGGACTTAGGCGAGCGTTGGTCAGACTTTTTAGTAGTCAGGGACTGGTTCAACTTCTTTAATTGAGCAGATAAATCGTCCGCCCACGTTGGGTTAGCTGCAGGGACCACATACGGTTGTACCGGCATTGGGGGTCCCATAGGGGGTGTTAGTTTATGAACTAGCGTATGCAGAAGCGTGGAAAAAGCGGCCCACAGAGGGTCAGTATGTGCCTCCATTGCCACAGTCCCACTGGGGGGCAAGGAGCCCCCAGAACCAGAGCCCACAGCTGCTATATTCTCCCCATATGTGCCTGTGGCTTCAGCAACACCAGCAGTGTGTTCCGTCCCAGAACCGTTACCCTCAGAAGCAGACATGATATAACTTGCAGTATGAGGTAACACAGTACAATTATTAGCAACACTATATCCCTAAACCCAAACTCCTGCGCAGTGTAGTCAGCACCAGCAGAGATAAAGGAGAGATATGGTGACTAAATCACAGAGAAAAATACGTAATACAGTATATCTTTGTGAAAATCCTATATTAAATAACACCTGACGCACCAAGCCCCCTCAGGTTATAGAATATAGGGATAGCAAGTTGAGTGAAAGACACGAGATGGACACCACTCAGCTATCAATGCACACACAAATAGTCACAGTTTGTACAATGCAGAGGTTATTACAGACAATAATACTGCACTGGACTAGCTTACACAGCTATATAGTCAATAGATATAACACTACACAGTAAGAAACTGGATGTATATCACTGGGTAATTGTACTATAAACCCCTGACTAAATGCACTCCTTCTTACTAACACTGACTAAAAAGGCAGGTAGAATACTTAAGTGTCATGTAAAGTCACAGCACTGACAACCAGGCGGCTTTACATAGGAGGATTTGCCCAAACAGTCCCAGGAACAGTGAGCTGAGGAGTAATGGCGCCGCAGACACTGACAGGGAGTGAGGAAAGACAGAGATGCAGCTCCAGGGCGGGAACACTTGCTGGAAATGGCACCCTGGGGCTGGGGGAGGGGCTTCAGGTCTAAGCCTTATCCCCCTTGCTGGCAAAACCACTGGGTACTGTGGGCGATATTAAAATCGGTTTTAAGAGAAAACCTGACCTGCGCCCATGCCCTGGTGATCTAGTGGGATTGCCTGTATCCACCGTGTCCACCGCCAGCGCGCGTGGCCCGCATCCCACTGACTGCGCCGGATCGTGATAAAGACCGGGTCCCGCGAGCGGGACCCACTTACCACCTCCCGAAGCGCGGCCACGTGATCCTGGAGAGCCCCAGCTGTGTGTGCCTAACGTGAAGTAAACCGGAGCCTCCGCTGTAGGTACCCGGCATCCAGGGCTCGGGAGTGTACAGCGCCGCTGGGAAGAGCTGGAGCTGCAGCAGAGAATGTCAGAAGACATTTACCCCTGCTGCTGCCCTTGAAGTCTTCACTTTTTACCTCATAAAAAGCTTTTCTTAGGGCTGCCTGGAGCAGCCCCTCTGTTAAGTGCCAGCTTACTGCAGCACCAACTGACAAACTGAGCTCCTGTGCTGGGAGGCAGGGTTATAGAGGAGGCGGCGCTGTGCATTCTGGGAACAGTCAAAGCTTTGAGCCTGTTGGTGCCTCGGATCAAGATCCTACTCTACACCCCATTGTCCAGACTTGTGGAGCCCAGTGTACCCCGCAGCAGAAAAATTTACTTGAAGGGATGTAGTTGGCATCCTGACCGTCACAATCCTGACCGCCAGAATATCAACAGTGGAATCTCAACGGGTGAAAATGTCGACAACTTCAAGCAGTAAGTACGAGGGTTAGGGTTAGGTTGAGCACACAAAAAATGTGAATGTACAGGCAGCTTTCACTCCCCTGCTTCAGCATCCAAGATGGCAGTAAAGAAGTGAATGCTGGAAGCATTATATCCATACGATAAGTATATAGTAAAGCTCGAAGATTGATAACATTGTGACAGATAAAGTACTAGCCAATCAGCTTCTGTCTTACAGTTTACAGGCTGTATCAGAAAAATGACAGAAGCAGTTGGTACTTTATCTCTCACAATTTTATCTCTCTCCAAGCTTTGTTGATCCAACTCTTTTGAGATCATACTTCCCAACTGTCCCTATTTCATTGGGACAGTCCAGCTATTCGAACACTGTCGCACCTACGGGTGGAGGAGCCTTTGATCACCGCTGCTCTTCAGAGCAGGTGGTGATCCCTGAATACATGCATATCTGCATGCAGAGGCAGAACTCTGGGAGGCAACGGAGTCATCTGCCGCCGGGCTCCTGCTCTGAAGGGGGGCACCTCTCCTCCCATTCAGTGACACCATTGAATTAAGTTAATTGATAGCTGTCGCTGTCTTTTCAGTGGCCGACTTCCTCACTGGTCCCTGCACACTACAAATCACACCCTGTTTTATTATACTGTAGATACATATTTTACAAGTATCACACCCAGGATTAGAAACCACGACCGATTACACTGGAAGCAGACACCTTACTGATGAAGCTGTTTGCTCCTGTACAGGAAATATGAGAATTTTAACTACTGTATATGAAGATACTTCTCTGACAATTACACGTAACTTCATATAGTTAGAATTCTCATTCTTCCTCTACAGGAGCAAATAACTCCATCAGTAAAGTGTCTGCTGCTAGTGTAACAGGTCATGGGTTCTAATCCTGGGTGTGACTGCTAAGAAATGTGTGATTTAAAATAAAAGACAATCAAATGTATAAATACAGTATATAATTTTTTTTCAGAACACTCCATACATACACACACACACACACACATATACACACGCACACATACATACATATATTTATCTTAATATAGGAAATAGGGGGACATCAATATTTATCTTGCCTCCGGGCGACTGTGACGAACTTACGCCACTGTCTGCATGGCATCTAAACAGAGCAGGGACGTGAGCCAGGGGGCTGCACAGCTGCTCAGGAAACACTGACCATGCACCCAAAATAAGGAAAATGAGGTAAGGGCCACGTCCACCCAGTCAAGGCCACACAACCCTTTCAGTCGTGCTTACCATATGTGCGCAATGTTCCCAGATCACACTTGTCAAATGTTGGAAGCAGCTGCGGCTGCTGCCCTTGGCTGAGTGCTGTCCAAAGTGTGCAGGAGGGAGCTGGCCAGGACATATGAACAAACATTGTTGGTCATTCTGAGATGTTCGCTCTGTAATTTTCTTCTCATCGCAGCGATTTTCCGCTTATTACGCATGCGCAATGTTCGCACTGCGACTGCGCCAAGTAAATTTGCTATGAAGATTGGTATTTTACTCACGGCATTACGAGGTTTTTTCTTCGTTCTGGAGATCGGAGTGTGCTTGACAGGAAGTGGGTGTTTCTGGGCGGAAACTGGCCGTTTTATGGGTGTGTGCGAAAAAACGCTACCGTTTCAGGGAAAAACGCGGGAGTGGCTGGAGAAACGGAGGAGTGTCTGGGCAAACGCTGGGTGTGTTTGTGACGTCAAACCAAGAACGACAAGTCAGCATAGCAGTATTGTTAGTGCAATTATGACAAGCTTGTAATATGTCCTTCCCTTTAGCACTAGGGTGTCAAAGCTGCCTCTGAATAAGATGTAATAATACTCAGGTATGAGAGCGTGCTCCCTATTCCCCCTTAGCACTGGGGTCCGGATGTCCGGGTACTGAGTAGATTAGTAAGTTAGTGAGACAGCATGCAAAGTATGTCTGGCAGTCACTTGATGAATGATTTAGCCGGCCGGCTATAAACTCACTTATCCACATACGCGTTTCTCCGCCTTGGTATATCTTCGGCGGCTTCCTCAGTGTATATGGAGCCTCTCCATGCTTGCCCGGCTTATATGCCAGGTTCGTATTTCCGTTTTCCTGTCTTCCTCGCGCACGCGTCATGCGCCGCGTTCCAAACCTCATCCTCGCTTCTCATTACATGCGGAAAGTCAATACCTGCAATGCCTGTTAAGACCAAGCCTCATTATCAATATCGGAGGTGGCTCACCCTCCTAGTTCTTCTTATATTATAAAGTTTCGATGTTTGTAATTTTCAATTTACGGAGTCACCTCTATAATAATAGCTTCTATATGTGCACATATTTAACCATAAAACCTTAGAAACATATTTTCGGCTCGTGTTTAACACGTACCTATACATTAAATTACCTCTATTATTTCCACATACGCACAGATAAAAAGCTTTTTTCCTTTCTTATTTCAGAACTTTTATCTTGGTGTTAGTCCTACTTCCTAAGAAGGGAAGAATATGTGTATATCCCCCTCTCTTTTATATAAAACAACGAATAAATAAACAAACACATATATTCAATCCCTTTACTAATCATTGCCCATCAATTAATATACATGGAAAATTAGTTCCCCCTATTATTCTTCTCTTCTTTAATTGATGGATCTAGCTTTCTCGATCTCTAATCTTTATCCAGCAAATTCGAATCTAATTATACCTATAATGAGTATGCAATAGGCATAATAGTACACACATCCCGCAATCCTAGTCCCATATCCACAATGGAACAAGCAAGCGATAATTAGGAATACTATCTAATAACGTACTCCCATTATCCCACACACACCTAGACCCCATTTAGTTCCACTGTGTCATTTTATCCATTTGGCAACATTGTATCTAGTTGAAAAATCCAGTACGCTTCACGTCTACATAGTGACCCATACCTATTACCCCCCCCCCCCCCCCCCCCCCCGTTTGGTCTGCTTAATTTGTTCTATAGCCATCATAGTGATACCTTCAAACCTTCCTTTACAACACCGAGTTATATGGTTCGATACTGGGTGTTGTGCATTTTTCCTTATGTTGCGCCTATGCTCCATAAAGCGCACATGCATTGTTTGTGTAGTGCGACCTACATATTGTCTGCCACATACACACGTTAATAAGTAAATAACGTATGTAGACAGACAGTTAATGAATTCTTTTATTTGAAACTTTTCTTTTGTGACAAACGACTGAAACTCTATACTTTTGCGAGGAAGATAACTACACATCTATTTTACCACATCTATGAAAACCAATAGGTTTTTGCGGCAACCATGTCTTATCAGTATTAAGAGCATTTTTACCCTCATAATAGCTAATAACCAATTTGGATTTTAAATTCTCGGCCCTTCTAAAAATTACTGTACCTCTAGGATCTATGTCTGCTTTTAGTAACTCATCCGAGAGTAACATTGGCGTATTCTTTTTGATAACACGTCCAATTTGCTGAAAGATCTGAAATAAGAAAGGAAAAAAGCTTTTTATCTGTGCGTATGTGGAAATAATAGAGGTAATTTAATGTATAGGTACGTGTTAAACACGAGCCGAAAATATGTTTCTAAGGTTTTATGGTTAAATATGTGCACATATAGAAGCTATTATTATAGAGGTGACTCCGTAAATTGAAAATTACAAACATAGAAACTTTATAATATAAGAAGAACTAGGAGGGTTAGCCACCTCCGATATTGATAATGAGGCTTGGTCTTAACAGGCATTGCAGGTATTGACTTTCCGCATGTAATGAGAAGCGAGGATGAGGTTTGGAATGCGGCGCATGACGCGTGCGCGAGGAAGACAGGAAAACGGAAATACGAACCTGGCATATAAGCCGGGCAAGCATGGAGAGGCTCCATATACACTGAGGAAGCCGCCGAAGATATACCAAGGCGGAGAAACGCGTATGTGGATAAGTGAGTTTATAGCCGGCCGGCTAAATCATTCATCAAGTGACTGCCAGACATACTTTGCATGCTGTCTCACTAACTTACTAATCTACTCAGTACCCGGACATCCGGACCCCAGTGCTAAGGGGGAATAGGGAGCACGCTCTCGTACCTGAGTATTATTACATCTTATTCAGAGGCAGCTTTGACACCCTAGTGCTAAAGGGAAGGACATATTACAAGCTTGTCATAATTGCACTAACAATACTGCTATGCTGACTTACGATATATGGGACAGTTTATAACCAATGACTGAAGCAACACTTCGTAATTTCTTTGCTGCCATAGAAACAAACGGACATTAGACGGAATACCTCACATTGCAGGGACGCCTGCAATGTTATAGGAGTCACCTAAGGGCAGCTATTATAGTCAGTGGAACGAACATATGTGCATTTATTTCTTAATGTATGTTTTTTGGAGAAATTTTCTCTTTGCATAATAGTTAGGTGTTATATAGAGGCACTAAACGTTTATATTTATGATCCGTGCAATATATGAAATCCGGCCGGTGATTGTATAATTATATACATTTTATATATTTTTATTGTGGGAATGAATAAAATCTTTAATTGAATGCTAAGCGCAGTTCCAGTTTCTGTTTTTTTCTTGCTGTATTTAAGTGGTGGCAGAGGAACCAAGCCCCAGGAACGTGCGGCTAACATTCGATTTAAACATTAGCGCCCAATTCTGTGTTTTTTCTCAGGAACGACAAGCACTGAACTGATCGCACTGGAAGAGTAAGTCTCAAGCTACTCAGAAACTGCACAGAGAAGTCTTTTCGCAATATTGCGAATCTTTCGTTCGCAATTTTGATAAGCTAAGATTCACTCCCAGTAGGCGTCGGCTTAGCGTGTGCAATGCTGCTAAAAGCAGCTTGCAAGCGAACAACTCGGAATGAGGGCCATTGTCATTTAGCCCACCCTCGGACTCCTGTGAAACCAGACAATTGGAGTACGGGGGTGGGCTAAATGACGACTGACAGGCTGAGCAGTGTTTTCCATGCTGCAATGGCTGCTGATTTTTGGGAAAGGAAGCCAGGACGTATATTACACACAACTTCCATGTATGTTCATATGTCCTGGCCAGCTCCCCCTGTATTCTTTGGATGACGCTGCAGCCACCGCTGGTTAGGAGGTATGGAGAAGTGCGACAAAAAATAGCAGTTTTCCACAAGCATCCTCTGTACTCTGTTCTAAGGCAAAGTGTTGGTTTGAACTTTTATTTCACTAAATATTTAAGGCTCATACACACATAACCTACTACACCAGTTGTTCCCAAACGTGGCCCTCAAGGCACCCAATAGTCCATGTTTTAAGGATATCCATGCTTAGGCACAAGTGACTTAGGGGTACATTTACTAAGCAGTGATAAGAGTGGAGAAGTGAGCCAGTGGAGAAATTTCCCCATCAACCAATCAGCAGCTCTGTATCATTTTATAGTATGCAAATTATAGATGTTACTTCAGTGCTGATTGGTTGCCATGGGAATCTTCTCCACTGGCTCACTTCTCCGCTCTTATCACTGCTTAGTAAATGTACCCCTCAATTAGTACCTCAGTCAGTTTGATTATACCATCTGTGCACAAGTAGGGATATTCCTAAAACCTGGACTGTTGGGGTGCCTTGACGAGTACGTTTGGGAACCACTGTACTACACTTTGATGTTTTCCCACTGTACATCAATCTGTACAAGCCAAGACAGCACTGGCAGATGTGGAACCACCACTGACCAGATATTATTTTCAAAGGAGAAGACTGAATAAAAATGTAGTTGGATGTATCCACTGGACATTGAGCAATTAAATTCAGTAGGAGATATTCCATATGGTCCCCAGGTCCAAAAAGATACTGTATGTTGTAGAGAATTCAAGGGGGAATGTTTTGTACCCGCACTTACGCTTCCTGCTTCACTTCTTTACCGAGGTGAAGCAGGAAGTAACAGCACCAAGATGTATGATCATCTCAGATGCCGAAGTGGGGGAGTGAAAACTCCCCCCTTCAGCGATCCCTGCTCTAGCCGCACAGTGCATCAGCACAGTGCTGATGCGCTGTCTCACCTTCGGCTGGCTCACTGTGCATACGCGAGATCTCGCTATTATCACGAGATCTCACATGCATCCCATAGCCGCAGCTAGGGACAGCGCTATTCCTGGCTGTGGTGTATGGGACGACACCTACAACTTCAAAATCAATAGCTGTAGGTGTTGGAACGGTCAGTGAAACTGACCATTCATACATTGCCAGCCACATCGGCGCCCCTGTCACTGAACACGCACCGCTGCTGTAATACATGGGGGAGAAGCGGTATCAGTGCACATAACTTCTCCCCTATATCGACTATTCTTATATTTACCCCTCCGACTGACAGCAACACTGGGGAAAGGAAAGATGTGCAGCGTTCTTTGTAACGTGTAGCATAATACTGTATGTTGGCACTATATAAATAAATAAGAAGAAATGAATGACAGTAGTCATCACACCAATGTTTTCAAGACGGCTGCAGTATTATTTACTGTTAGCTCACAGCATGGCAACATTTCTTGTGTGGCTGTAATACAACAACGTGCCCAAAGCCAGGCTTTACAGATAAGTACTTATGAAGAGACACTGTTATATTTTATGACAAAACAAAAACTCATCTCTGCACGTGTGTGTAGCCAAAACCTGCCATAACAAATGTCTGGCCTCTGTCACAGGTTTGCATCCCCCCTACTCTGATGTCAACTTATTATATAGGGGGTCATTCCGAGTTGATCGCTTGCTAGCTGCTTTTAGCAGCCGTGCAAATGCTAAGCCGCCACCCTCTGGGAGTGTATCTTAGTTTAGCAGAAGTGCGAACGAAAGGATCGCAGAGCGACTACAAAAAAAAAAATGTGCAGTTTCAGAGTAGCTCCAGACCTACTCCTAGCTTGCGATCACTTCAGACTGTTTAGTTCCGGATTTGACATCACAAACACGCCCTGCGTTTGGCCAGCCACGCCTGCGTTTTTCCGGGCACGCCTGCGTTTTTTCTGTCACCCCCTGAAAACGGTCAGTTGACACCCAGAAACGCCCCCTTGCAGTCAATCACTCTGTGGCCAGCACTGCGACTGAAAAGCTTCGCTAGACCTTGTGTGAAACTACTTTGGCCGATGTGAAAGTACGTAGTGCGTTCGCATTGCGCCGCATATGCATAAGTGACGTTTTTTGGCATCATCACTGCGCAGCGAACATTTTCCGCTAACGATCAACTCGGAATGACCCCCATAATTTACTCCAGAACACATCTTTCTTAGGGGTGTAGTATGGTATGTCGGTGGCCAGCATACCGGTGCCGGAATCCCGACCGCCGGCATACCGACAGCTGGGCGAGCGCAAATGAGCCCCTTGAGCACTCGCTGCACTCGCCACGCTGTGGGCACGGTGAACGCATGCCATGCTATCTATTCTCCCTCCAGGGGGGTCGTAGACCCCCAAGAGGGAGAAAAGGTATTGGTATGCCGGGTGTCGGGATTCCGGCGCCGGTATACTGACAGCCAGCAAACTGAAAACCACCCCTTTGTTGGTGACTCTAATGAAAAAAATGTTTTTAAATATATATATACATATATATATATATATATATATATATATGTGGAAATTGGACTACCAAGGTAGAGATGGCGCTGACAGGTGTTGTAGATCCTCAAGCTGTTGAATAAGAAGGGCTAGTTAGACCCTTTATTAAGAACAAGTAGGTAAAAATAATTCAGCGCTAATAACTAGTTAGATATGAATTAAGAAATTTATTAATTGAGAACATACATCATTAGTTCCTTATAGATTGACACATATTTTACTGTTGCAACAGATAATAATGATAAAAATCAATAATGGTACCAAAAGCCAAAAGTTAAAAATTCAAAAAATAGGGCCAAGATCAACACTGCTTATTTATGGAAAAAATTCTTGAAATGCTGGGTATGTAGCCATAGGCCTTATCCTGGGGAAATAGATAAACGGTGTTACCAGTTCACTGTGGTGAGTCCTCCAATCGGTTAGCACTCCGTAAAATATGGGGATTCTCTCACTTGTTTGGTTGTCCCGTGCTGGAATTAATGTGGGAATTGAACCATTTTTGAAAAAGCTGCGCCAGCAGTGAAACGCGTTGGTGATAAGACTGGGACCCCCAAACTGCAAGACTTGCCGGTAATCCACCTATTTGGAACGGTGATCCCTATGGAATAACTTCAGGGAAGACAATTACATCAGGACCTGCTATGGTTCAATTCCCACATTAATTCCAGCACGGGACAACCAAACAAGTGAGAGAATCCCCATATTTTACGGAGTGCTAACCGATTGGAGGACTCACCACAGTGAACTGGTAACACCGTTTATCTATTTCCCCAGGATAAGGCCTCTGGCTACATACCCAGCATTTCAAGAATTTTTTCCATAAATAAGCAGTGTTGATCTTGGCCCTATTTTTTGAATTTTTAACTTTTGGCTTTTGGTACCATTATTGATTTTTATCATTATTATCTGTTGCAACAGTAAAATATGTGTCAATCTATAAGGAACTAATGATGTATGTTCTCAATTAATACATTTCTTAATACATATCTAACTAGTTATTAGCGCTGAATTATTTTTACCTCATATATATATATATATATATATATACAGGTTGAGTATCCCTTATCCAAAACGCTTGGGACCAGAGGAATTTTGGATATTGGATTTTTCCGTATTTTGGAATAATTGCATACCATAATGAGATATCATGGTGATGGGACCTAAATCTAATCACAGAATGCATTTATGTTACATATACACCTTATATACACACAGCCTGAAGGTAATTTTAGCCAATATTTTTAATAACTTTTTGCATTAAACAAAGTGTGTCTACATTCACACAATTCATTTATGTTTCATATACACCTTATACACACAGCCTGAAGGGCATTTAATACAATATTTTTAATAACTTTGAGTATTAAACAAAGTTTGTGTACACTGAGCGATCAAAAAACAAAGGTTTCACTATCTCACTCCCACTCAAAAAAGTCTGTATTTCGGAATATTTGGATATGGGATACTCAACCTGTATATACATATACATATATATATACACTGCTCAAAAAAATAAAGGGAACACTAAAATAACACATCCTAGATCTGAACGAATGAAATATTCTTATTAAATACTTTGTTCTTTACATAGTTGAATGTGCTGACAACAAAATCACACAAAACTTATCAATGGATATCAAATTTATTAACCCATGGAGGTCTGGATTTGGAGTCACACTCAAAATTAAAGTGGAAAAACACACTACAGGCTGATCCAACTTTGATGTAATGTCCTTAAAAAAAATCAAAATGAGGCTCAGCAGTGTGTGTGGCCTCCACGTGCCTGTATGACCTCCCTACAACGCCTGGGCATGCTCCTGATTAGGTGGCGGATGGTTTCCTGAGGGATCTCCTCCCAGACCTGGACTAAAGCATCCGCCAACTCCTGGACAGTCTGTGGTGCAAAGTGGCGTTGGTGGATGGAGCGAGACATGATGTCCCAAATGTGCTCAATTGGATTCAGGTCTGGGGAACGGGCGGGCCAGTCCATAGCATCAATACCTTTGTCTTGCAGGAACTGCTGACACACTCCAGCCACATGAGGTCTAGCATTGTCTTGCATTAGGAGGAACCCAGGGCCAACTGCACCAGCATATGGTCTCATAAGGGGTCTGAGGATCTCATCTCGGTACCTAATGGCAGTCAGGCTACCTCTGGCGAGCACATGGAGGGCTGTGCGGCCCCCCAAAGAAATGCCACCCCACACCATTACTGACCCACTGCCAAACCGGTCATGCTGGAGGATGTTGCAGGCAGCAGAACGTTCTCCTTGGCGTCTCCAGACTCGTCACGTCTGTCACATGTGCTCAGTGAGAACCTGCTTTCATCTGTGAAGAGCACAGGGCGCCAGTGGCGAATTTGCCAATCTTGGTGTTCTCTGGCAAATGCCAAACGTCCTGCACGGTGTTGGGCTGTAAGCACAACCCCCACCTGTGGCCGTCGGTCCCTCATACCACCCTCATGGAGTCTGTTTCTGATCGTTTGAGTAGACACATGCACATTTGTGGCTTGCTGGAGGTCATTTTGCAGGGCTCTGTTAGTGCTCCTCCCAGGGCCGTCTTAACATTAGTGTAGGCCCCTGGGCACAGCAATGCACTGGGCCCCCTACCCATCCTCCAGCGGTAGGGTTGGGGGGGGGGGGTGCTATCAGTGGCAGCTTTGATGTCCCGCAGACAGTAGGGGGTGTTCTATCTTAAGCTCAGCATGTATGGCCTGGAGCAGTAATTTCAGCTAATTACTCACTGCTCAGACGGGGCTAAACTGTATTAGGGGGCATTGGGCTGAAAGTAGAAGCCCTGGTACATGACTTCCAGGGTGTTAGGGGTGTTCTTATACGTAAGGGAGGGGTGGATAGTGGAGTGGCCTTAATATTTATCATGTTCCGGATGGAAGGGCAGGTTGCTTGATTGCAGATATCTGAAGCAGCGCCGTAACTAGGTGTGTGCTAGTGGTGCCTTGCACACAGCGCAGATGCGCTGAAGGCGCAGGACCACTAGCAACACCCGCCGGGCTGCCGCTATTGCCGCCGCCGCTCTGAGGTGTCCTGGCCGCGTCTCCCTGTCACCGGCCGGCCCCCAGCTGCATTGCCCGGCTACCGCTCACATAGGGCAGCGCTACAGCTCCCCCTCTGCTCCCCCGTGTGCTGGGAGAGATGACGTCTCTCTCAGCCCGCCCCCAGCCCATTCACAATGCCCTGCGCTGCCAAGAGCGCAGCGCAGGAAGACGGAAGAGGTGTGGAGAAGAGAGGCGCATGATGGTGGTAAGTATAACACACTCTCTCTCCCTCTCTCTCTCTCGACTGCCTGCAGTAATGTGTAAAAAAGGGGGACTGCCTGCCGTAATGTGTAAAAAGAGGGAACTGCCTGCCGTAATGTGTAAAAAGTGGGGACTGCCTGCCGTAATGTGTAAAAAAGGGGGACTGCCTGCCGTAATGTGTAAAAAGGGGGGGACTGCCTGCTGTAATGTGTAAAAAGGGGGGACTGCCTGCAGTAATGAGTAAAAAAGGGGGACTGCCTGCCGTAATGTGTAAAAAGGGGGGACTGCCTGCAGTAATGTGTAAAAAAGGGGGATGCCTGCCGTAATGTGTAAAAAAGGGGGACTGCCTGCCGTAATGTGTAAAAAGGGGGGACCGCCTGCCGTAATGTGTAAAAAAGGGGGACTGCCTGCCATAATGTGTAAAAAGGGGGGACTGCCTGCCTTAATGTGTAAAAAGGGGGGACTGCCTGCCGTAATGTGTAAAAAGGGACTGCCTGCAGTAATGTGTAAAAAAAGGGGGACTGCCTGCCGTAATGTGTAAAAAGGGGGGACTGCCTGCCATAATGTGTAAAAAAGGGGGACTGCCTACAGTAATGTGTAAAAAAGGGGGACTGCCTGCAGTAATGTGTAAAAAAGGGGGACTGCCTGCCATAATGTGTAAAAAGGGGGACAGCCTGCCGTAATGTGTAAAAAGGGGACACAGTCTGCCATAATGTGTAAAAAGGGGGACGCTGTCTGCCATAATGTGTAAAAAGGGGGACGCTGTCTGCCGTAATGTGTAAAAAGGCACGCCGTCTGCCGTAATGTGTAAAAAGGCACGCCGTCTGCCGTAATGTGTAAAAAGGGGATGCTGTCTGCCGTAATGTGTAAAAAGGGGGACTCAGTCTGCCGTCATGTGTAAAAAGGAACGCCGTCTGCCGTAATGTGTAAAAAGGGACTCTACTTGGTATAGTGACGCTATTGTGCAGCGTAATTTGAATAATGGCGAGGAGACTACTATACACCGTAGTATGAATTGGCATTCTTTTGTGGCCACGCCCCTTCCCCATGGAGCCACATCCCTATATATTTTTCACGCTCCTGCGGCGCGCACTGCTCCTGTCTTGCGTGGTGGGGGGGGCGCCAATGCCGTTTCTTGCACACAGCGCTAAAATACCTAGTTACGGCACTGACGTTCCTGAAAATATATTTCTTAGCTTTGAATGGGATAAAAAAAACTAGAGAGTCCCTCCTTTCAGAAGGTTCTGGATACTTGGGGATCAGAGTTCAGGAGCCAGAGCAATTCACCGACGAAAATCTAAAACTGCATATTAGGCATGTAGAGCTGGAGCAGGAACCAGCTACTTGAAGGCTGATATCTCTGGTTCTGGGCATAGTAGAGACAAGCTGCCAGTGTCCACAAAAAGGTGAGAGGCACAGCTTTTGGACTATACCCTCAGAAAAACTCTAAGTCAGACAAAACCCGAGATATCTGGCTGGGAAGAGCAATTAACAGGCTTGGATGGGGACCACTGCTTTCAAGTCGGATATCTCCGGTTCCCCAGGGTTGATTTTCAAAAATCTGGTACCCCTGGAAAGAGGGGACCCTCAGCTATCAGCCTAGGGCCCTTATACTCCTGGGGCCCTTGGGCAAGAGCCCATTGAGCCCATATGAAAAGACGGCCCTGGCTCCTCCTGTTCCTCCTTGCACAAAGGCAGAGGTAGCGGTCCTGCTGCTGGGTTGTTGCCCTCCTACGGCCTCCTCCACGTCTCCTGATGTACTGGCCTGTCTCCTGGTAGCGCCTCCATGCTCTGGACACTACGCTGACAGACACAGCAAACCTTCTTGCCACAGCTCGCATTGATGTGCCATCCTGGATGAGCTGCACTACCTGAGCCACTTGTGTGGGTTGTAGACTCCGTCTCATGCTACCACTAGAGTGAAAGCACCGCCAGCTTTCAAAAGTGACCAAAACATCAGCCAGAAAGCATAGGAGCTAAGAAGTGGTCTGTGGTCACCACCTGCAGAACAACTCCTTTATTGGGGGTGTCTTGCTAATTGCCTATAATTTCCACCTGTTATCTATTCCATTTGCACAACAGCATGTGAAATTGATTGTCAATTAGTGTTGCTTCATAAGTGGACAGTTTGATTTCACAGAACTGTGATTGACTTGGAGTTACATTGTGTTGTTTAAGTGTTCCCTTTATTTTTTTGAGCAGTGTATATACATATATACAGACTGTTCAGGAGTTGGCGGATGCTTTAGTCCAGGTCTGGGAGGAGATCCCTCAGGAGACCATCCGCCACCTCATCAGGAGCATGCCCAGGCATTGTAGGGAGGTCATACAGGCACGTGGAGGCCACACACACTACTGAGCCTCATTTTGACTTGTTTTAAGGACATTACATCAAAGTTGGATCAGCCTGTAGTGTGTTTTTCCACTTTAATTTTGAGTGTGACTCCAAATCCAGACCTCCATGGGTTAATAAATTTGATTTCCATTGATAATTTTTGTGTGATTTTGTTGTCAGCACATTCAACTATGTAAAGAACAAAGTATTTAATAAGAATAATTCATTCATTCAGATCTAGGCTGTGTTATTTTAGTGTTCCCTTTATTTTTTTGAGCAGTGTATATATATATATATATATATATATATATATATATATATATATATATATATATATATATATATATATTTATTTATTTATTACACACACTTTCCTGGGGTTTGATATTCATAATAACATATACTCTGTCCTTTCAATAGCTATAGTCACGTCTAGAGATGCAACAGGGAAGTCTTTGGAATAGATGCTAGTCCCCCTCCCCCAATTTAGGGAAAGCACAGTGTAATCAGTGGCCATCAGCAATCTGTGTCACCCCCTAGGTGAGAGGTGTGAGGTAGGTGGAGTGCTGCAGCTTTCTTCTCAACCCCCATCCC
The DNA here is from genome assembly GCF_028390025.1 of Pseudophryne corroboree. NCBI lineage: Eukaryota > Metazoa > Chordata > Amphibia > Anura > Myobatrachidae > Pseudophryne > Pseudophryne corroboree. Next base: position 500,190,670 of record NC_086449.1, on the reverse strand, counting down.
CCACCACAGCAGCACAGCAAGCGCTTGTTTGCATCACGTGAGGAGCTCTGCATCGGCCAATAGCAGCATAGCCCAGCACCCTCTCCTGCCCAGCCAGGGGGACGGAAGGGGGAAAGTTTGTTCTGCAAGTTATACTTTTTTTCTGATCGGATTTTGCTCTGCAAACTTTTCGGGGCCGTAATCGCTTGCGCTGTGCAGCGTGCGGAGGCTCTGCCGGTGCGGGTTAAGGATTACTGCTGGATCTGGGATCTGTCTGCAGCTGTACGGGACTATAGTCATGCTGTTGTGCGCCTGGCCGGCTCTGCGGGCTCGGAGGAGAATGCTGGCGCTGCTGGTGGTGGCCCTGGTGATACTGGGGTGCCCGGTGGCAGCGCTGCATACAGGCTCCTGCCCGTCTGCCTGCCGTTGTTTTGGCGACCTGTTGGATTGCAGCCGCGGGGACCTGCAGATGGTGCCGGAGCGCCTCCCGGGCTGGGCTGTGCAGCTGTAAGTACCCGTATGCCGGGACGGGGCGCTAGCAGTAACACCGGGCGGACGGAGCGGGGTACATTGCAGGGGCCATGGGGGCAGTTACGTTACCACTGTGTAATGGGCGCAGGAGGGTGGCAGGGACTGGGCTGCTCTGGGCAGTCCCACTCCTGATTCTGGCTATGTGGCGCCTATTGGCAATAGAGGTAATCGTTTATTTTTATTTACCATTTTTTTTTTTTAATAACTGCCAGCCTGGCTCGTTTTTCTGTCCTGTCAAACAATCCATCATTGGAAACGGCAGGTATGGGATGGGGGAAGACCTGCTATGTACATAAATAAGGAATGTTCTCCGTGTCTTTACTGGTGTTCTTTTTTTATTTTCTTTTTTTTTGTTGTTAAATGATCAATTATTTTCGGGCCTATACAATATCCAATATCTGTTCTCAATGACCTGAGTGCTTGTTTGAAACAATGATGTTTTTTTTTTTTTGTTTTTTTTTTTGGGAGGGGGGGGGGTGTTGGTAAGTTGTAAACTCTTATATGTAGCTATTGTTTTGTGGTATTGGAGTCTAGATTTAAAATCGGCTTGTATTCAATCTATTAAGAATAATTGTTTGGAATTTCCTGTATTCATTTAGTCTGAGGATGTTGCAGAATTGTACTTCTGTGCTGTGTTACCAAACTGCATTATGTTCTCATCTTGGCCACTCATCATCAATGATTACCTACAAGTAAGGTTCTTATCTGAGACTTGTGGCACTCAACACTTCATTGTTTAATCACAAAAAGACTACAAACAGTAGTTATGGGTTTTGGCACTAGCTGGTGAACTTGTGTAAATTAATCGTTAATGTCCATAAATTCCATCTGTAACAATATATATTACTAGTTAGTAAAAAACAGTGGTTTCTAAAAATCTGACTTGCCCCAAAGAAATGTTGGTACTTCTAAATTGTTGCTTATGTGTTGTTCTTGCTAGCTTATTGGCACAAGCTTTTGCAAGGCTTTGTAAGACAGGGAACCCTTTTTTAACCAACTTTAAAAAAAAAAAAAAAGTGCCTAGCAGTAGGGAAATGTTGTCACACACATTCTTCTCACACCTTAGTAATGTAACCCAAAACCTTCAGCTAGTGAGGACTTTCTATGCTGCCCACATATGCAGCTGTGCTGTTACTTTCCTGTAATGAAGTTCCATACATCTCATGAAGCAGATGTTTTAATTTTGATTATTACACCCCCCCCCCCTTTTATATTATTATTACATTTGTCCTGAGTATTGTCTATCCTAGAAAGTGGATTATTACAAATGAAGATTTTAGCAGTGTTCATTAGCAAGACATGTTTTCAGTGGTTTGCTGCTTTTAATTACAATATAATATTTTGGTGGACTAAAAATACTCCATTGTAAACTTTTGATTCATGGAATGGCTGATTCATAGATGCAGTTTACAGCAACATATTGACATTTGATGCATGTCCTGCAAACAAAGCAGTATACAGCGTAGAACACATTTATTAATCATGGCATAATCTTGAGTTTATAATACTTGTCCCCTCCTATGCATACAAATGTGAGTGCTTTAGCTAAATTCTACATATAAATTGTATATTGCTACATACTTTTAAATGAGCTCTATTTGAGTTGCATGTACTACTTTTTTTTAATGCTGGTGCGAGTGATTTTAATTTACATGTCACCTCCTGCTGTGTTTTACAATAGACTCTTGCATAGAAAGATTCAGGAACTTAAGGCAGGGAAACCCCCAGTGTAAGCTCCAGCCTAAAGAAACCTGTTCTCTTAAAAATACTTTTAACTTAAATTCTGTATTACTGTCTTTCTATCAAGTTTTTGTAGTCATTGGGAGAGAAAAAAGTAACTGTTATGTGCTAAAGTCCAGTATCACTTAAATTAATTTGACAAATCCACGTTCCTGATCTTAACAGTACTGTGCTCTTATGTCATGTTACAGAATGTAGGTACTGTAATCTGTTAGCCTTTTATCATTTCTGTTTTACTGCAGGTTTTTGAATTTGCTGTAACTATTCTTATGAGGTTTAGTTAAACTAAGCAGAAAGGCTTCCAATGAAATGTGGCTAGTTGTAGATCAATGACCTCATATGGATAGCATGCCATCTTATCCATGAGAGAATAGCTGTATTGACAACATATGGAATAGTTTATTCAAGTGACATGGTGAGCTCTTGTACATAATTCACTGCAGGTATCCATTTATAGTCTAGTATATATTGGGATATGATTGAAAAATTACATTTTGTTGAAACTTTATACCTTTTGTCAAAATAAAGTTCATAATGTGTGCATGTAAATATTTCCTTTTTGTGTTTAAAAACGTTTTTCTAATTTGATTGTAAAGATGAATTACAGCAGTAAGGCCCAAGGCAACAGACAAAAAACACATACATGGGTGAGCATATGGAATGCACTATAATCATAAGAACATGGAAACAACACTCATTGCGAGGTACAGGGATGCATAGTGAAAGGAAGCTACTGTATGTGAGGTCTATGGGGGTTTCATTCACTTATCAGCAAAGCTAGGTATGTGCTCTCAGTGGCTGCGGACTAAGGACGGTCCATACATAAGTTGTTTGTAAATATTGGAATACTCTGCATTAGCTGTAGCTTTTCAGGGTAGTCCTGCAGGGAAGCCAAGAGATCCTCTGGTTTCCTTGGGGGTAAACGCATGTGTGGTGTGGACACACCCACACTAGACCTCACAGCAGCAGCCACGCTCCTCCTTGATTTCAAAGTCTACTATCCTTCCTCAGCACCTGTTCTAAACTCCTCTTGTATAGGAATGTGTTTTCAGCAGGTAGCCACAAATATTAAGCATACCCAGAATTTAAGAAGGAGGGACCGCATCAGACTTCTCCAATATCTGCCGCTGTCCCTCCATTTCTGGCCACAAAGCAGCCCCATAGTTTTCTGGTAACTAGCACTTTGCTTCTAAGGGGGCAGTTCAAATGTTTTCCCCTGTGGTTGTCACTAAGGGGCACAAAAATGGGGCATTTCAATTGTTGCTCCGTTTGAGCGCCCATTCTTCTCACAGCCAGCTAAGGTAGGGCAAAGAAATGTGCGAAAAAGTCTGTGGTTTGTGTGCCCTAACCAGGCCTTTAGATTGGTTTAGCGGCTATTTGCAGGTAAACTTTGTCTATTTGTGCATGTGAAAAGTCATGGGTGCCCGATTTGCAGCAGCAATTGTATTTCCCTGACGTGGGCGGCCATTAAAACAAAAGAATCTCCCCCCAAATCATTCAGCAGGAGAGAGCTTCCTTGGAAGCTCTGTCCAGGAACCTCAACTCTGTTAAATGCCAGCAGCCATTTTTATGACCGCATTGTGATTACGGCTAAATTTTCATACAACAACCAAATTTGATATGTCTATAGGTAAATATGCTTCTGTATTGTATTTATGTTCATTTTTCCTGTTGAGCTGCATCTTTATGTATAGGTCTATTTGTCATGTATGGCTTTGTATCTAAAAGTGTACAGTGTATTCATGTTCAGTTGCCCCTAATATATGTGCTTACAGTATGTTTTCATATTGTAAAAGAGTGACATTGCCAGTGGTGCTCCATACATCCTGAATGGAAACATATGCTAAATACAGCCTAAACAGAGAAGTGATATTGTCCAGTTTTCATTCATGATAGCATACAGATAATTACCAATTTGTCACTATGATGTTCTGCTGAGCCCACCACCAGTAGTCCAACAACGTTAATTCTCCTACACGCCTCTGGAAAATTGGTGATGTTCATAGACCCAAGGTGCCAGTGTTTGGTGTCCAGTAGTGTAATAGCACTTTTCAAGCAACACCTGGAATAGATTACCTACCTGATCATTTGCAGGAATTAGATACTGCATGATGTTGTGCCATACTCTTGAATTTATTTTGAGACTTATACCCCTTTTCCACTAGCTCAAAAAACACGGGTAAATGCACGGGGGCGCGCATTTACCCGTGTTTTTGGCAAGTGGAAAAGGGTAAACCCGGATCAAGTGACCCGTGAATCCTACCCGGCTATTTACCTGGGTAGGACACGGGAATGATCCGGGTAGGGTGTAGTGTAAACGGGAGCCGTGTCGATGCGACACGGCTCCCGTTTACACTGTATGGATGGGCGGCGCTGGGAGATCATGTGATCTCCCTGCGCCGCCCCTGCCGTGTAGCTAGAAGCGTCACCAACCCGGCATATGCCGGGTTGTGACTGCTAATGGGAAAGGGACCGAGCACGGGTCGCAGCAGGGGGCAGCTCCCGTGTCAGGCTCCCGGCTGCGACCCGTGCTCGTAGGTGTAAAAGGGGTATAAGTTACTTGGGGCATCTCCTGATGGCACTGATTGTATCTGTAATACTTGGGTTTTCCATGAGTTGTTGGAAAGTTTTGCAGTTTTTACAATCCAGTCTCTGAGCATATTATAAAATACAAAACATTTATTAAGTTTTACTGTTTCAGAGGTGATAGAGGCCCTGGTAACAATGACCCTTCAGCATGGGAGTAAACTTTTTTTTTTTAATTATTGGGGGTGCTCACATTACATCCACCATATTAATGAGAAATGCTATGCACAGATATAACTGCTTGCAGTACATATGTTGAGGGTACCCCTTAGTAATGTAACATTCTAGACTTGAAGAATCTGCATATGAAATGAATTAAGATTTCAAAGAATTCCATAAGCATTTTGTTCTAAAGATCTAACCTGTAATCCAGTCCAGCTGGGGTTACTGAACACTAGTTTCAATGCCTTGTCACGGCGGCTTGATACCTGGCTGGACCCGGATTATTTCTGGTGTTTCTTTTCTGCCTGCGCTTGGAGATGACCTCTCCTCCAAGCGCTGGTGAACCAGTTTCTCATAGCATCTTATTGGGATCTAGGTTGGATGACCCAGGTCACCCATTCACATTGCCTCGTAACCAGACCCCTTCCCATGTCCAACCATGCAAGCTACCCGGTTTAGACTCCTGGACCAGTGTTATTTGTTGGGCATCTTTTTACTCGGAGCTGCGACCTGGGTTAAGCCGTCAATAACTCTGGTGGAATCGGCGATGTGAAAGGGATATAACAAAATTTGTGCTAGTAATTGTCAAGTGGTGGTGGTCACCAATGATTTGATTTTGAATATGTTTAAAACAACAAATAGTTTATGTACAATTTTACAAATCAAAAGGGTATTTGGAAATGCATATCCTGATATACTGGTTTGCCTGTTTTTGGCATGGAGTACCTTTTTTTTTTTTTTTTTTTTTTTTTTTTCCTCTGCTTGACAAATAATAATTTTACTTCTGCTGTTGTGCTTTAAATATTTTAAGTATACATTTTTTTCAGTTTCTCTAGAAGTATAATTTTTACACAAGTTAAGCATATTTTACCTTTTTGAATTATGACAGTGTATTTGCTGTTTACATAGCTGCAAACTTGCATATGTGTCAAACGCACATCTCGAAAAGAACAACAGAGCTGAATCTGCTTTTCAACTTAACATTCCTAAAATTCATTCAAGAGCGCTGCATCTGTGTAAATAAGCCCTGAGTTGAAGACAGAAACCCCACTGTGTTTACTCAATTAACAGCTGTGACATTTGGCCCTGGAGTCACAGGACTACATCTCTGTAGGTGTGAGGACACATGTGGTCAGACTGCTGTACAAACAGGGTTCATTTCATGAAAAAAAGTGTTAATGGAATTTTGTAAATAAAAAGTGTAATAATAAAAAAAAGTGAAATTTATACTGTAAAGAAACCAAAATACTACAAATGTATTAATAAGATCTGGGTGCTGTAATGTTGTGAGGATTGAGAAGTTTTTTTTACTTAAACCATGTACATGTTTTATTCACTTTTGACAACATTATTATATACACACACACACACACACACACACACACACTCACTCACTCACTCACTCACTCACTCACTCACTCACTCACTCACTACATTTTTGTTTGACCCAACAGTCTTTCCAGGAACCGAACCGTTCTCTACTTTAGATATCTCAAAATGTAACCGTCATCCTTGTTCAGGGCCATAACTAGGAATGTGTGAGTGATGCTGTAGCGTAGTGTCCTGGGGCGGCACCATCATTGCCCACCGGCATCTGCAGGTAGCTTGCAGTGTGCATGGAAAGGCACCCTGCCGCCAGTAGCGCTACTGCAGAGCCCCCTGGAGCATCTTTAGAATGCTCCGGGCAGAGCTCTACTTCCCAGAGCCATTGGTCCTGCTCTAGGCATGACCTCTTGTCAACGGTTTAGGGACAGGGGCAGCACATGGCGCACTGCTGCCCTGTTATGACTCTGTTCCTGCTTAAGCTCTACCTAGTTTAAAATGTGGACATTGTTGTGTAGGTTCAATGAGCTCCTTTGAGGCTATTATTTGATGAGGTATCTGGGCAGAAAAGCCTTGCTTGTTTTTGTCCCATCTGGCAGTGTATATCCTGCCGTGGCCACCCTCCTGACATTTCCCCTGCCCCTCACATTGTATGGCCACAATATTTGGTGGGTTTCAGCTTGTCAGATAAAATGTCTGACAGATATTTTATGTGACTGTGTATGCCCAGCGTTAGACAATGAAAGCAAATGTCTGCCATGGGTTTATTCCTGGCTAAATATGATTTTATTTACAGTTTCTTATATAGCACTGCATGTTCTGTTGCGGTCTGAATATGCAGCAAAATGAGATTTGAACCTACAAGCCTGCCAGGCAGCCAGAATATGTTGAAGTGATACACTGTGTATCATGTCATTGCGTCCCTCCTAATTAATTCTACCCATTCCACTAGGAAGTGGGTGGGTTGCGTATGGGTGACCCACTCTTATTAATGTCCGTGGCAACTCCCTGATGGTCTTGTGTATCTAACATTCCCGGAGAGTGGATAAGTATGACCTGTTAGCAGTCCGCTTGGATCCGAATTTTATAGTGCTGTGAATATGCTGGCATTGTATGAATGTTTTTCTAGATATGTAAATACGGTTGAAAGCTGACTGAAATCCGCTTTTGTATATAGCCTAGTTAACAGCTGATGTGATCCAACGTGTTTGACATTGATCATGTTGCTTGTGTCAAAAAGAAATTATCTGATCATGTGTGGCTGACTTAAATAAAAGCATTATAAAAAATAAAACATTATAAAGATTATATACACTGCTCAAAAATATAAAGGGAACACTAAAATAACACATCCTAGATCTGAATGAAGTATTCTTATTAAATACTTTGTTCTTTACATAGTTGAATGCGCTGACAACAAAATCACACAAATTATCAATGGAAATCAAATTTATTAACCCATGGACGTCTGGATTTGGAGTCACACTCAAAATTAAAGTGGAAAAACACACTACAGGCTGATCCAACTTTGATGTAATGTCCTTAAAACAAGTCAAAATGAGGCTCAGTAGTGTGTGTGGCCTCTACGTGCCTGTATGACCTCCCTACAACGCCTGGACATGCTCCTGATGAGGTGGCGGATGGTCTCCTGAGGGATCTCCTCCCAGACCTGGACTAAAGCATCCGCCAACTCCTGGACAGTCTGTGGTGCAACGTGGCTTTGGTGGATGGAGCGAGACATGATGTCCCAGATGTGCTCAATTGTATTCAGGTCTGGGGAACGGGCGGACCAGTCCATAGCATCAATGCCTTCATCTTGCAGGACTGCTGACACACTCCAGCCACATGAGGTCTAGCATTGCCTTGCATTAGAAGGAACCTAGGGCCCACCGCACCAGCATATGGTCTCACAAAGGGTCTGAGGATCTCATCTCGGTACCTAATGGCAGTCAGGCTACCTCTGGCGAGCACATGGAGGGCTTTGCGGCCCCCCAAAGAAATGCCACCCCACACCATTACTGACCCACTGCCAAACCGGTCATGCTGGAGGATGTTGCAGGCAGCAGAACGTTCTCCTTGGCGTCTCCAGACTCTGTCACATGTGCTCAGTGAGAACCTGCTTTCATCTGTGAAGAGCACAGGGCGCCAGTGGCAAACTTGCCAATCTTGGTGTTCTCTGGCAAATGCCAAACGTCCTGCACGGTGTTGGGCTGTAAGCACAAACCCCACCTGTGGACGTCGGGCCCTTATGGAGTCTGTTTCTGATCGTTTGAGTAGACACATGCACATTTGTGGCTTGCTGGAGGTTATTTTGCAGGGCTCTGGCAGTGCTGCTCCTGTTCCTCCTTGCACAAAGGTGGAGGTAGCGGTCCTGCTGCTGGGTTGTTGCCCTCCTACTGCCTCCTCCACGTCTCCTGATGTACAGGCCTGTCTCCTGGTAGCGCCTCCATGCTCTGGACACTACGCTGACAGACACAGCAAACCTTCTTGCCACAGCTCGCATTGATGTGCCATCCTGGATGAGCTGCACTACCTGAGCCACTTGTGTGGGTTGTAGACTCCGTCTCATGCTACCACTAGAGTGAAAGCACCGCCAGCTTTCAAAAGTGACCAAAACATCAGCCAGAAAGCATAGGAGCTGAGAAGTGGTCTGTGGTCACCACCTGCAGAACAACTCCTTTATTGGGGGTGTCTTGCTAATTGATTATAATTTCCACCTGTTGTCTATTCCATTTGCACAACAGCATGTGAAATTGATTGTCAATCAGTGTTGCTTCCTAAGTGGACAGTTTGATTTCACAGAAGTGTGATTGACTTGGAGTTGCATTGTGTTGTTTAAGTGTTCTCCTTATTTTTTTGAGCAGTGTATTTTTCATTTGTAGAGTTATGTACAGTACATATTTCCAGTTTTCAATGCAATTTTTCTTTTTCAAAATTTAAACAGACTTGGAAGGATCAAATTAGAGGCTTTTTTTTTTTTTTTTTTTTTTTTAAATCTCGAATTTTACATTTCTGTAGTGCTATTTAATTTGCATTTTATAGGGGTCTATTCAATGCATGTTGGATTGTCTCTGACGGAGAGGATCAGACAGTGCAGTATTCAAGTTGCGGGCAAATACCGAATTTGGCCGCAAATTCGAAAAAAAACAGTGGATCCGCTACTAATCCGCCAATCCACGTGTTTTCCGACAAGTCCGAAAAATGGCAGCACCATTGAATAGGTCGAATCCTGATTCGACCGAAAAAAGTCGGAAACTGCCACCTTTCAGACTAGATGGCAATTCCGACATGTATTGAACAGACCCCATAGTTGACAAATTGTGGTTACATCTGCCTATTTATTTGGAGATGTATGGAATAACAATTAAAGATGCAAAACGTGCACTAGTTAGACCACCAGAGTTTAAATAATGACTTCTACAGATCCAGGAGCATTGTGCATAGCGATTGTGTTTTAGCAGTATCTACCAGCTGTGTGTTTAGAGTGTGAAAAAAAGTGTGATAGATATAGATTATATATATATATATATAAAATAAAGAAAACTTTCTTGCAAGGAAAAACTAAGAACCTTGCTATTGAAATTACTCTCGCCTGACCACCATCATCATGAAGAGGTGAGAAAATCTGTTCTCGTGGGATTAAAGGCAGACACAAAAAAGTGCAGGGCTTTAAAACTTAAAAAATGCTGCATGATGGACCACAGTGGAGCCAGACACTTTTACTCTAAAGCCAAGCCCCCGTCCATCTGGATTCCATCACCGCAGCCACAAGCGTAACAAGTTCCATTAGGCATCTAACAGACTCTGGTATTTTAACACTAAAAATATGTACCGTCTTACAATTTTACATTAATCATGCATGCACAAGAGAGATTACTACAAAAGGGTTTACAGCCATGAATAATTATTTGCTGAAAACCTCAAGTGAGAAAATGCCGCCCCCCCAAAAAAAATAAAAAATAAACTAAATATATATAAATATATTTTCTCTGACGTCCTAGTGGATGCTGGGTACTCCGTAAGGACCATGGGGAATAGACGGGTTCCGCAGGAGACTGGGCACTCTTAAAAGAAAGATTAGGTACTATATCTGGTGTGCACTGGCTCCTCCCTCTATGCCCCTCCTCCAGACCTCAGTTAGAATCTGTGCCCGGCCAGAGCTGGATGCACTCTAGGGGCTCTCCTGAGCTTCCTAGAAAGAAAGTATTTGTTAGTTTTTTTATTTTCAGTGAGATCTGCTGGCAACAGACTCCCTGCTACGTGGGACTGAGGGGAGAGAAGCGAACCTACCTGCTTGCAGCTAGCTTGGGCTTCTTAGGCTACTGGACACCATTAGCTCTAGAGGGATCGAACACAGGCCCAGTCCTCGGTCGTCCGGAGCCGCGCCGCCGTCCCCCTTGCAGAGCCAGAAGAACCGTAGAGAAGTTGAAAATCGGCGGCTGAAGACTCCGGTCTTCATTAAGGTAGCGCACAGCACTGCAGCTGTGCGCCATTGCTCCCTCTGCACACCACACACTCTGGTCACTGATGGGTGCAGGGCGCTGGGGGGGGCGCCCTGGGCAGCAATTAGAGTACCTTACATGGCTAAATAGCACATAATACAGCTAATAAACTGTATATGTGCATAATCCCCCGCCATAAAGCATATAAAAAAACGGGAGAAGTCCGCCGAGAAAGGGGCGGGGCTATCTTCCTCAGCACACCGGCGCCATTTCTCTTCACAGCTCCGCTGGAAGGCAGCTCCCCAGGCTCTCCCCTGCAGTTTCCAGGCTTCAAGGGTAAAAAAGAGAGGGGGGGCACTAAATTTAGGCGCAAACTGTGTATAATAAGCTGCTATAGGGAAAAATCACTCACTTTAGTGTAAATCCCTGGTTATATAGCGCTGTGGTGTGTGCTGGCATACTCTCTCTCTGTCTCCCCAAAGGACTTTGTGGGGTCCTGTCCTCAGTCAGAGCATTCCCTGTGTGTGTGCGGTGTGTCGGTACGGCTGTGTCGACATGTTTGATGAGGGTTACGTGGAGGCGGAGCAAGAGCCGATAAGTGTGATGTCGCCCCCTACGGGGCCGACACCGGAGTGGATGGATATGTGGAAGGTTTTAACCGACAGTGTCAACTCCATACATAAAAGGTTGGATAACGTGACAGCCTTGGGACAGCCGGCATCTCAGCCCGCGCCTGCCCAGGCGTCTCAGAGGCCATCAGGGGCTCAAAAACGCCCGCTACCTCAGATGGCAGACATAGATGTCGACACGGAGTCTGACTCCAGTGTCGACGAGGATGAGACAAATGTACAGTCCACAAGGGCCATCCGATGCATGATTACGGCAATGAAAAATGTATTGAACATTTCTGACACTGACCCCGTTACCGTTAAAAAGGGTATTATGTTTGGGGAGAAAAAGCTTCCAGTGACTTTTCCCCCATCTGAGGAGTTAAATGAATTGTGTGAAGAAGCGTGGTGTTCCCCTGATAAAAAAACTGGTAATTCCTAAGAAGTTACTGATGGCGTACCCTTTCCCGCCAACGGATAGGGTACGTTGGGAAACATCCCCTAGGGTGGACAAAGCGCTCACACGCTTATCAAAAAAGGTGGCACTGCCGTCTCAGGATACGGCCGCCTTAAAGGAGCCTGCAGATAGAAAGCAGGAAGCTATCCTGAAGTCTGTATATACACACTCGGGTACTATACTGAGACCTGCTATTGCGTCAGCATGGATGTGTAGTGCTGCAGCAGCTTGGTCCGACACCCTGTCAGATAACATTGATACACTCGACAGGGATACTATTTTGCTAACCATAGACCATATAAAGGACGTAGTCTTATATATGAGAGATGCACAGAGGGATATTTGCCGACTGGCATCGGGAATTAATGCAATGTCCATTTCTGCCAGGAGAGTATTATGGACTCGGCAGTGGACAGGTGATGCTGATTCTAAAAGGCACATGGAGGTTTTGCCTTATAAGGGTGAGGAACTGTTTGGGGATGGTCTCTCGGACCTGGTATCTACAGCAACAGCGGGAAAATCAACTTTTCTACCCCACGTTCCCTCACAACCAAAGAAAGCACCGTATTATCAGGTACAGTCCTTTCGGCCTCAGAAAGCCAAGCGGGTCAGAGGCGCTTCCTTTCTGCCCAGAGGCAAGGGTAGAGGAAAGAAGCTGCATCAGACAGCCAGTTCCCAGGAACAAAAGTCCTCCCCGGCTTCCTCTAAGTCCACCGCATGACGCTGGGGCTCCACAGGCGGAACCCGGTGCGGTGGGGGCCCGTCTCCGGAACTTCAGCAACCAGTGGGTTCGCTCACAGGTGGATCCCTGGGCCCTACAAGTGGTATCTCAGGGATACATGTTGGAGTTCGAGGCGACTCCCCCTCGCCGTTACCTCAAATCAGCTTTGCCAACTGCTCCCAGGGAAAGGGAGGTAGTGCTGGCGGCTATTCACAAGCTGTACCTTCAGCACGTGATAATCAAGGTTCCCCTCCTTCAACAAGGACGGGGTTACTATTCCACAATGTTTGTGGTACCGAAACCGGACGGTTCGGTAAGACCCATTCTAAATTTAAAATCCTTGAACACTTATCTGAGGAAGTTCAAAATGGAATCGCTCAGGGCGGTTATCGCAAGCCTGGAAGAGGGGGATTTTATGGTATCATTGGACATCAAGGATGCATACCTGCATGTCCCCATTTACTCACCTCACCAGGAGTACCTCAGGTTTGTGGTACAGGACTGTCATTACCAATTCCAGACGTTGCCGTTCGGTCTCTCAACGGCACCAAGGGTATTTACCAAGGTAATGGCCGAAATGATGATACTCCTTCGGAGGAAGGGTGTTATAATTATCCCGTACTTGGACGATCTCCTGATAAAGGCGAGGTCCAAGGAACAGTTGTTAGCCAGCGTAGCACTAGCTCTGGAAGTGCTGCAACAACACGGCTGGATTCTGAACATACCAAAGTCGCAGCTGATTCCTGCGACACGTCTATTGTTCTTGGGCATGATCCTGGATACAGAACAAAAGAAGGTGTTTCTCCCTGCGGAGAAGGCCCAGGAATTGTCATCTCTGGTCAGGAATCTCCTGAAACCAAAACAGGTGTCGGTGCATCACTGCACGCGAGTCCTGGGAAAGATGGTGGCTTCTTACGAAGCAATTCCCTTTGGCAGGTTCCATGCAAGGATCTTTCAGTGGGATCTGTTGGACAAATGGTCCGGATCGCATCTTCAGATGAATCGGTTGCTCACCCTGTCCCCGAGGGCCAGGGTGTCTCTACTGTGGTGGCTGCAGAGTGCCCATCTTCTCGAGGGCCGCAGATTCGGCATACAGGACTGGGTCCTGGTGACCACGGATGCAAGCCTCCGAGGTTGGGGGGCAGTCACTCAGGGAAGAAACTTCCAAGGACAGTGGTCAAGTCAGGAGACTTCCCTACACATAAATATTCTGGAACTAAGGGCCATTTACAACGCCCTGAGTCAAGTGGAACCCCTGCTTCAAAACCTACCGGTGCGGATTCAGTCAGACAACATCACGGCGGTCGCCCATGTAAACCGCCAGGGCGGCACAAGAAGCAGGATGGCGATGGCAGAAGCCACAAGGATTCTTCGATGGGCGGAGAATCACGTACTGGCACTATCAGCAGTGTTTATTCCGGGAGTGGACAACTGGGAAGCAGACTTCCTCAGCAGACACGAACTCCACCCGGGAGAGTGGGGACTTCATCCAGAAGTCTTCATACTGATTGTAAATCGTTGGGAACGGCCACAGGTGGACATGATGGCGTCGCGCCTCAACAAAAAGCTAAAAAGATATTGCGCCAGGTCAAGGGACCCTCAGGCGATAACTGTAGACGCACTAGTGACACCGTGGGTGTACCAGTCGGTTTATGTGTTCCCTCCTCTTCCTCTCATACCCAAGGTACTGAGGATAGTAGGAGTAAGAACAATACTGATCGTTCCGGATTGGCCAAGAAGAACTTGGTACCCAGAACTACAAGAAATGATCTCAGAGGACCCATGGCCTCTGCCTCTCAGACAGGACCTGTTACAACAGGGGCCCTGTCTGTTCCAAGACTTACCGCGGCTGCGTTTGACGGCATGGCGGTTGAACGCCTGATCCTAACGGAAAAAGGCATTCCAGATGAAGTAATTCCTACGCTGATAAAAGCTAGGAAGGATGTGACAGCAAAACATTATCACCGCATATGGCGTAAATATGTTGCTTGGTGTGAGGCCAGGAAGGCCCCTACAGAGGAATTTCAGCTGGGTCGATTTCTGCACTTCCTCCAGTCAGGAGTGACTATGGGCCTCAAATTGGGATCCATAAAAGTCCAGATTTCGGCCCTGTCTATTTTCTTTCAAAAAGAACTGGCTTCACTGCCTGAAGTTCAGACATTTGTCAAGGGAGTGCTGCATATTCAGCCCCCTTTTGTGCCTCCAGTGGCACCTTGGGATCTCAACGTTGTGTTGGATTTCCTTAAATCACATTGGTTTGAGCCACTTAAAACCGTGGAGTTGAAGTATCTCACCTGGAAGGTGGTCATGCTGTTGGCCTTGGCTTCGGCTAGGCGTGTGTCAGAATTGGCGGCTTTATCGTGTAAAAGCCCATATCTGATTTTCCATATGGACAGGGCAGAATTGAGGACTCGTCCCCAATTTCTCCCAAAGGTGGTATCAGCGTTTCATTTGAACCAACCTATTGTGGTGCCTGCGGCTACTAGGGACTTGGAGGATTCCCAGTTGCTGGACGTAGTCCGGGCCCTGAAAATCTATGTTTCCAGGACGGCTAGAGTCAGAAAAACTGACTCGCTATTTATCCTACATGCACCCAACAAGCTGGGTGCTCCTGCTTCAAAGCAGACTATTGCTCGCTGGATCTGTAGCACGATTCAGCTTGCGCATTCTGCGGCTGGACTGCCGCATCCTAAATCAGTAAAAGCCCATTCCACAAGGAAGGTGGGCTCTTCTTGGGCGGCTGCCCGAGGGGTCTCGGCTTTACAACTTTGCCGAGCTGCTACTTGGTCAGGTTCAAACACTTTTGCAAAATTCTACAAGTTTGATACCCTGGCTGAGGAGGACCTTGAGTTTGCTCATTCGGTGCTGCAGAGTCATCCGCACTCTCCCGCCCGTTTGGGAGCTTTGGTATAATCCCCATGGTCCTTACGGAGTCCCCAGCATCCACTAGGACGTCAGAGAAAATAAGAATTTACTCACCGGTAATTCTATTTCTCATAGTCCGTAGTGGATGCTGGGACCCCGTCCCAAGTGCGGACTTTCTGCAATACTTGTATATAGTTTATTGGTTATTGTTATGAGCCATCTGTTGCATGAGGCTCAGTTGTTATTCATACTGTTAACTGGGTATAGTTATCACAAGTTGTACGGTGTGGCTGGAATGAGTCTTACCCTGGATTCCAAATCCTTTCCTAGTAATGTCAGCTCTTCCGGGCACAGTTTCCGTAACTGAGGTCTGGAGGAGGGGCATAGAGGGAGGAGCCAGTGCACACCAGATATAGTACCTAATCTTTCTTTTAAGAGTGCCCAGTCTCCTGCAGAGCCCGTCTATTCCCCATGGTCCTTACGGAGTACCCAGCATCCACTACGGACTACGAGAAATAGAATTACCGGTGAGTAAATTCTTCTTATTATAATGCACAAAGATTTCAGAATGCCTCTAGTAGAGATTGCTGAAGCTTCATGTGCATACACTGCTGGTTTCCATGTTTATTCATTAGAAAATGTTAAGTCAGCATCTTTTTGCCTATATGTGGGTCAGATGTTAATAAATTCCAAATCATGGTATCCTTGACTGTCTCCTGCTTTATCTGGATTTCATTAATTGCCTGCATGTAGTTCCTTTTATACAGTGGAATAAGCGAGGCAAGGAAAAGGAATAAAAAGTCCACTTTCAGAATTCCGTACTATGATGTAATGTGATCGGAACAAAACTTTTTATATTTCTTTTTCTTTTCCCTTGCACATTTACGATTAACTGCTAACATTCATGTAAATAAAATGGTCTGTTAGGTTTTTGAATTTGTGTTGAAATGAGAAAATACTTCTACAATTGCATAAATAATATTGTGCATTTAGTCATTGCATAAACTTTGGATACCTTTTACTGTTGGTTATTTGCGTGTATCTTTAAATCACTGAATAGGGTTTGTGTGGGTGTTGACTTGCACCAGACAGCAGTGGACCAGTGTATATGCAGCCACTTGAATCATTGGAAATTGGACCGGATACTTAAGGTCCATACACACTTAACGATAAAATGAGCGACGTCGCTCATTTTCCCCCTCCTTGAGCGACGTTGCTCATTTTATCGTCAAGTGTGTATGCCGCCAGCGATGACCGATGCGCGGCCCCGCGGGTCGGCAACGATCGTCGCTGTCGGTAGGGCATGCATGAAGGATGTGGACTGTCGTCCACGACCTTCATGCAGGGCTGGCGGGGGCGTGAGTGATGTCACTGAGCGATATGAGTGGGTATAGTCGGCCGCCGGCCGGCCCGGGAGGGGGAAACATTAGACGATGTCGCTCACAGAGCGACATCGTCTAATGTGTATGGGCCTTTAGTAATTTTCTGTACATATTGTGGTGTGAGTGTAGAGACAAAAACCTTAGAATTGTTCATCCTGAAAATCTTTGAGGAATACGTTGTCAGAGTTCAGCGGGGACAACATTACTTACTTTTTAATCCTCTTCAGCACTGTTGAAAACTGGTGCTTAGCATCATCTTTGAAGTATCTGCATATTTATCCATGGATTATGCCTACTAGTTGACAATGCTAAATTCCTATGTCGTATAAACAACCCTTATGAAGCTAAGAACACTGTACGCTGTTTACTTAAGAAATACCGTAATGGTACGCTATTTGCGTAACGATCGCTCAGCCGTAGACGAGACGCTCAAGCGTCACGTTCGCTCACGGCCCAGCGATCACAGGACACGTTAATGGTTATGTCTAGGGGAAAGATTCGCTATGGCGTAGCATACACTCGAGACCACGAGGAGGTCACCAGCGATGCAGACGCTCACAACACTATACCTTGATATTAAACCTTATACCGACGAAACACACAGAATACCTTTAATGTGAGTACAGGGTGTAAATGCAACTTTGTGTAGCCTGACTACCTACAAAGCTGTTTGAGCGTCACCGACGCTCAAGTGAACACTTAACACTATAGTAAATACACAGATACTGTTTTAGGGTTCCGAAGCCTATTATCTGTATTATATCTAGTATACTTGTAAAAGAGTAACACAGTACAAATGATACACTACAATATAACAAAGACTTCCTAACCAAACACCTAACTAAGGGATAAACTACAATACTATCCTGGCCTAACACAATACAATACAATACTATAAAGTTTAGTCTAGGGGAGTTACGAGAGAAAAGAGAAAATAGAGAGAGAGAGATAGACACAGAGGGAGAGAGAGGAATTGGCTCACAGAAAGACAATGATTACGGAGAGAACTTACGCACAAAGGGTATGATCGCCTGCGCCTCGATATCCAGCTCCCGATTATCAGCAGATAACCGTTGATGAGAGAGTGAGAGCTGGATGTGGTCGGCCTGCCTATTTATGCCCCACACACAATGCAATCTCCTGGTCCTACAATCCTTCAGTTTATTGGACACAGGAATTCGGCCCTGTACTGTAACCAAAGGTCATAGGTTGATTCATACAGGTGGGCTGTGCTGAGTTTAAACGGCTCAGGTGGGTGGGAAACTGGGTTTCCCGCCGCATACCTGAGTATGGGTAAATAATAGAAATGGACATAAACTTCTTATGTTCATAACTATTCGCACGAGCGATTAATACGCTCCAAACCAACACCGGAATATTGCTAATTAAATACTCTTCCGATGGGTACCAAATACTGCTGTATGACTCCTGTTAGACCCTTCGTACAATACAAAGAGGGATTCCTCCGCTCAGGGACATTCTATCTAAACCAAACTTACAGAAACTATTGAGGGGAACATGATCTATAAACGACATTAATTGTGAACTTTTGTAACGAATGAGTCGCACGCTACGATCACATAAACTCTACCGTAAATGCGCATACTGCGCGTGCGAGTGCACGCTATTGCGGGTATGCGCTTCCACGGGAGAGCGTACGCATGCGCAGCACGGACCAGTGTGCGGTGCAAATATGGCAGTGTGCATTGAGACATTTTTCTGACTTCGACAGTCCACCCTTTGGCAGTCAATAATAACTGCCACAAAATATTTAAGGAGAAAAATGTAAGTCAGGGGTTAATTGATTTCCATGGTGGGGAAAGGAGGAAGAATGGAGTAGGTGTGAAGAGAGTATGACCTAGTGAGAAAGCAGGAGCATGTGTGTATGAGTCCATGTTTGGGGGGGTCATGTATCATCGTGCCGTACGTGTGGTAAATCAAGCTTCGAGGTATTGCGAAGTATACATTTGAATTCCTTCTTATCCTGTGGTACAGGTCTGTGGATGGGCTGTCAAACTCTACCGAGCTCATTTCGGCTGTGGTTGTAACACAATGGGGATGCACATTTTAGTTGATGATACATGAATTGGGGGGGTATGTGGTTGCTGCTATCTGTGCCTGTATTCCCTATCGACTATGTGTGTTATTACCTGAGGGTTGCAGAGATGAAGATAAAGAACACTTACGAAAAATGCAATGATATTCTATGTCAGGTTAATGTACGTTCGTCGATTGAGGTCTTGATTGGTGTCGTTTGATTGCAGTCTTCTTCTTTGTGCTTTTGCTCATAAATCGTGAGTAAAGCAAACAACGTCCATGGATTTACAAAAAAATGTTGGGCTAGCGTGATTTTAAAGTTCCTAGGGAAACTGGGGTACCCATGGCATTGTCCATAAAATCTTGTATATCAGGTCGTCTGCTCTTCTTCTTTCCATCTTTCCGTTGTCGGCCCCTTGGCTCATCAGGTCCTTCGTCTACGTGGGTCTTTGTACCTCGGAGGAAAACATAGAAATGGGTGAAAGACGGACCGTATACTCATTACATCATTACGTCATGGTTTCTAGCATTGGGTCATAAATCAAATCCAGGTTAATTACAGTTTCCTCACTCCTCAAGCTCATCACTTTCGTACTTTGTTTGCACCTCATTAAAGCCTGCCCGCATCTAAATATCAATCCAATAGATATAACGACACCCAAAATACATAGGAGAAACTTTCCAACATCCATTATGACTCCTTGAGCCCAGTCTCCTAAACCGGAGAACCAATTTCGCGGGTTCAACCATGACACCCAACCAGTCAGCTCATTACCTACAGCAGCAAGGGTGAGATTGTGTTTCCGACGAAATTCCCACTTTAATTGCAGAATATCGTCCATCTTTTGGTCTATGACCTCTACCGGATCCTCGGTGTTATTTGTGATATACGTGCAACACTTTATACCGTACTGTGTTGCCAATGTAACACAATATCCGCCTGTTACTGCTGTAAGGTAATTAAGAACCATCCTATGCTGAACTAGTTCTGTTTTGTAAGCTTGAAGTTCTCTTCCAGTGTATCTAAACGTGTCATCATACATTTCAGTGATATTATCTAACAAATTGGCGAGTGCGGAAATGTATTTATAATTCATCACTCCTCGAGCGGTACGAGTGAAATCTAACGCTACCAGAACCTGAATCCCGGTGGATTCATGGATAAGATCAGAGGCCGGATGCTCTAACCTTTCTGACAGTTGTCTTTTAACTCGGTGTTCGTAGTGAGTGTGAGTATAAGGAGCTTGGGCACCACGGTGTATGTCCTTCATTTTGTCATGTGTTACAGTCATCACTTCAGGCAATACTTTTCCAATATAACACAATCCTTCAGAATCTGGGGCAAGCCACTTGTACGCCTTTCTCCCGCATATGAAATATGCATCATCGGGGAGAACATAAGGGACGGAGAAGGACATGACCATGTTACAAACCTTCCAGGTGAAATCTCCTGACCCTAATTCTTCCATCTGTCTAATACACGTATCAGTCTGTATGATATGTGCACAGTATCCTGGTGATACCTCTCCCACTTTAGTAATTCTATTTCCTAAGGTATACCTATACCGGAAAGATTTTCCTCTACTGGCTATGTGGCGTACAAGCTCTGTATCTGTAGGCATTCTATCTGCTCTGTGTGAAAAGGTCATGGTAAGGTTGCTCCATGACACTTCCCAATTTCCCGGTTTTCTAGGATTGGAGATGTTAAAACATAAGAGGGACCTATCCACATGGTATTGGTGGAGCTTCAAACTAGGAGGGCTGGAGATGTTAAACCTCCGGTCCACCGGTCTCCCACCACTTAGCTCAAGTACTTCCCCTAACGTTAAAGGAAATGGTACTAGCCCTGATTTGCTGTGACCCTGAGGTACTTGAGAGCATACCCAACAATCTGTTTGGTTCAACACGTTACCCACTAGAGAGTGATAGTCACTCAATGGATGCCGGTCCATATGGATATTAAAACTAGATTGGCATTGCTTTATGCATCCATCTTCAACCAGATTACCACAGAGCCTACAGATACAATTTTCCTCAGCTAACAATCCATCACAATTTCTTCTATCGGATCGTTTTCTGATACTCGCCTTTGCTTGTTGGATTGGTTGATCTTGGAAAACTACGCCTCCATCATCATAATCGGAACCCATTCCAGAACCTCTCTCGACCTCTATGGTACTCTCGCCGGAACAGACTGCTCTGGTCAACATCATGGTTAACATCAAAATCCGGATCACAGTCTCTTTGGGCAAGTCCATCTTTGAGGAGGAAATGGAGAAGAATGAGAAAGGGGAAAAAGAAATATCAAGGGAGAAGGGATGGGAAGTGGAGAAAAACAATAAAAGGGAGAAGGGAGTCGACAACTGCTTTCGATCTTCAAGGCTCAGGTGCCGCCTCAGTCCTCCTGGAACAGACACTCCAGTGATACAACCTCTACCGTCTGTTCCTTATCACGGGACTTCTCTGGGTCAGCAACCTTCTTGCAGTGGGATGAATGGACCCAAGTCTCTCTCTCAGCAACCTTCAATGCTGTGGTGCTAGTCAATAAGACCTGGTATGGTCCTTCCCATCTATCAATAAGACAACCTGAGCGTAGAAAATTTCGTATCATTACATAATCCCCAGGTTCAATGTCATGACAATTACTATCTGGTAAATCAGGAATCACCAACTTCAGATTATCATTTTGACTCCTCAACTGCTTACTCATGTTAATCAAGTACTTTACAGTTACTTCATTGTTACATTTCAAATCATCCTGAGGGTTAATCATGACATGCGGTTGTCGACCAAACAGAATTTCAAAAGGAGACAGATTAAGAGGGGACCTGGGAGTGGTTCTGATGCTATATAAAACAATGGGTAAAGCTTCTGGCCACGTCAATCCTGTCTCTGCCATTACTTTACTCAATTTATTTTTAATAGTGCTGTTCACTCTTTCGACCTTCGCACTCGCCTGTGGACGGTACGGAGTGTGCAGCTTGCTATCAATTCCCATCAACTTACACATTCCTTGAAAGACATCACCTGTAAAATGGGTACCCCTATCACTTTCAATGATTCTAGGGATACCATATCTACATACAAATTCCTGCACAATTTTCTTAGCTGTAAACATGGCGGTATTTGTAGCTGCTGGAAAAGCTTCGACCCAATTCGAGAAAACATCTATACAGACAAGTACATACTTTAAGTTTCTACATGGGGGCAATTGGATGAAGTCAATTTGTATTACTTGGAAAGGGCCGCCGGCAGGTGGGATATGGGAGGGTTCTGTAGGTATTGCCTTTCCAATATTCTTTCTCAGACAGGTAAGGCATGACATTGCTCTTTTACCAGCATGAGAGGAGAATCCTGGGGCGCACCAGTATGCTCTTACCAATTTGCACATCCCCTCCTTGCCTAGATGAGTCAGCCCGTGAGCTGCTTCAGCCAGACATGGAAGGTATGCCCTGGGGGCCACTGGTTTACCATGTCCATCCGTCCAGAGCCCTGAGGGCTCCTGGCCATATCCCTTTGCCTTCCAGACTGCTCTCTCTTGAGTGGAACACAAATTCTGCATCTCACACAACTTCTGTGTGTTGATGGTATTAAATACCATCAACTGTGTGGTGTCTGTCCGTATGGGGGTAGCAGCTGCAAGCTTTGCAGCTTCGTCTGCTCGGCTGTTACCAAGGGATACTGGGTCTTGGCTATACGTATGTGCTTTACATTTGATAACAGCCACTCTGTCGGGTTCTTGTATCGCTGTTAGAAGCCTTTTTATATACGCTGCATGCGCTATCGGTGTGCCAGCTGCCGTCATGAAATTTCTGAGCCGCCATAGGGCTCCGAAATCATGGACTACCCCGAACGCGTATCTAGAATCGGTGTAGATATTGGCAGACTTACCCTTAGCCAATTCACATGCTCTGGTTAGGGCGACCAGTTCAGCAACCTGGGCTGAGTGAGGTG
Source organism: Pseudophryne corroboree (assembly GCF_028390025.1). NCBI lineage: Eukaryota > Metazoa > Chordata > Amphibia > Anura > Myobatrachidae > Pseudophryne > Pseudophryne corroboree. Next base: position 500,167,883 of record NC_086449.1, on the reverse strand, counting down.
GGCCTAGCGGTTCCGCTTCTATGGTGTCTTGGTCATCTACGACTGCGTATCCAGTACACAAGTCTCCCGAGTCTGACTGTCTGTGACAACTACCGTCCGTGTAGAACGTGAGTTCTGCATCTTCTAGTGGATTGTCACTGATGTCAGGCCTTGCGGTAAAATTTTGGGTCAAATATTCCATACAATCATGTGCATCCTCCTTTGTATAAAATCCTCCTTCCCCATCACTCTCACCTCCCACCCTTTGTGCCTGTCCAGGCACACCTGGGAGAAATGTTGCAGGGTTTAATGCGCTGCATCTCCTTATGGTGATGTTTACTGGGGCCATTAATGCCAATTCCCATCTCGTAAACCTTGCTGATGAGACATGTCTGGTTTGGGCAGAATTTAATAAGGCAGATACTGCATGTGGTGTATGGATTGTGAGGTTGTGGCCTAGCACGACATCTTCGCTTTTCGTCACTAGCAATGCTATCGCCGCAACGCTACGCAAGCATGTGGGGAGGGACCGCGCTACCGTATCTAGCTGAGCGCTGTAGTATGCAACTGGCCTGCTGGCGTCACCGTGTTTTTGTGTTAGTACACCTGCTGCGCACCCAGCACTTTCTGTTCCGTATAGTTCAAAGGGTTTCCCATAGTCTGGCATACCTAGTGCAGGTGCCTGTGTTAGACACTGTTTGAGTCTCTCAAATGCCGTTTCAGATTCGTCTGTATGCGAAATCCGATCAGGTTTGTTTGAGGAGACCATTTCCTGCAGAGGTAGTGCCAATATGGAAAACCCTGGGATCCAATTACGGCAATACCCACACATTCCTAAAAACGTTCTGATCTGTTGCTGGGTTTGTGGTAGTGTCATGTCTCTAATGGCTTGGATTCTATCAGCGGTCAGGTGTCTCAGTCCTTGTGTTAGACAGTGTCCCAAATATTTTACCTTAGCTTGGCATAATTGCAACTTGTCTTTGGAGACCTTGTGACCTGTGTCTGAAAGGTGAAACAGGAGCTGTTTCGTATCTTTCAGGGATGCCTCCAATGAATCAGAACACAGTAGTAGATCATCCACATACTGTATCAACACTGATCCACTTTCCGGTTGGAAAGACTGTAAACAATCATGCAAAGCCTGAGAAAATATACTTGGACTATCTATGAAACCTTGGGGTAATCGAGTCCACGTGTATTGGACTCCTCTGTATGTGAATGCAAACAAATATTGACTGTCAGGGTGCAGAGGTACCGAAAAGAAAGCGGAGCAGAGGTCAATAACAGTGAAAAATTTGGCAGTGGGAGGAATTTGCATTAGGATGACAGCTGGATTAGGCACTACGGGGAACTGACTCTCGACTATTTTGTTAATCCCCCTTAGATCCTGCACTAGCCTGTAACCCCTCCCCCCACTCTTTTTAACAGGGAAGATGGGACTATTTGCTGTGCTGGACGTTCTTACTAGAATGCCCTGTTGTAGCAAGCGCTCTATTACGGGAAAAACTCCTAACTCCACCTCTGGCTTCAGAGGATACTGTGGGATTTTTGGAGCTATCCTACCATCTTTTACTTGCACTACTACTGGAGCTACGTTTGCCATTAATCCAGTGTCTTGTCCATCTTTTGTCCAAAGTGAATCTGGTATCTGAGATGTCATCTCTTCTACCTGGGATGGATTCCTATTTGTCATAATGGAATGTGACATTAATTTTGATGGGGAGTCTAACATATCTCGTACTTCTTGAGCGTGATTCTCAGGTATGTCCAAGAATACACCTTCAGGAGTACAATAAATGACGCAACCCATTTTACATAGTAAGTCTCTTCCCAGGAGATTGGTCGGTGCCGATACAGCCAGCAAAAAGGAATGCTTGGTGTGCAGAGGCCCTATTGTAATCTCGGCTGGTTTGCTAACAGGGTAGTGCTGGACTACTCCTGTTACTCCTATGGCTGGAACTGTCCTACCAGTGGTTCTCATGCCCACTGTCGAATTTATCACTGACTTGGCCGCCCCTGTGTCTACAAGAAAGTTTAAAGTTTTACCAGCCACATTGATTGCAATCTCTGGTTCGCTTCCAAGACTGGCAATCAATTTAACTGGTTGCAGATTACAGGTATGGCCACACCCCTATTGGGTATGGTGACCTCCCTGAATCCCAGTGGCAGCAACTACTTGTGGGGGAGTTAGCTGGGAACTACCAGAGGCGTGCCAATCTCTGTTCGGGGGGTATCTTTTTGTTTCCCCTGTATGTGGCTCAAAACTCCGCCTCTGTGGACCCTGCTCCCAATGTCGTGTGTGGTGTTGTTGTCTGGGGGGTTGAAAAGATCTTTGTACATTCTTTGATCTACATTCTCGTGCAAAATGTCCTGGTCTGTTACAAGAAAAACATGTTATTCCACTTGCCTTACCCACAGGATTCGGTGGTGCATACGCAGGCTGCCTTGTGGTCAGCGCCTGTATACTTACGGACATCAACTTATCACTTTGCGACTCCCTGTGCCTAGTGATGTTTTTGTCGTGATCAACAGCAGCCTCTCTCAAAGTGGACACTGACAGACCTCGCCAGCATGGCTGCGTGGTCTGTACCCTAGCCTTTAATGTTTCTTTCAAACCATCCATCAGTACAGATACTGCTACTTCTCGATGGTTTGGGTTGGTCTTTATGTCTTCTATACCAGTGTATTTTGCCATTTCTGATAATGCCCGGTGGAAATATTCTGCTGCCGTTTCAGACTCCTTTTGTTTAATGGAGAATAGTTTATTCCATTTAGCAACGGCTGGGAAATATTCTTTTAGCTGCAAATTTATCCTTTTTACATTATCCTGGTCGTACACATCTGTAAGTGGTACCTCTTTGTCTAGTCCACAATCAGCCAAGAATTTAACTGGGTCGACACTGGGGGGTAAGCAAGCTCTTAGCACTACCTGCCAATCCTTATTATTGGGCTCTAAAGTGTTTCCTAGATCCCTGATATATTTTTGGCTTGCCACTAAATCCTTTCTGGGGTCTGGGAATTCAGACACTATGGTCCTTAATTCCATTCTAGTGAACGGGCAATACATGGCGATGTTCCTGATGGGTGTGACTCCTGATGCATCTGTTTTCCCATTGGGAACTACTATCACCTTAACTGGATTAACTCTTATAACTTCACTCTGTGTAGATTCTACAGCTTGGGGTGTAAGTGTTTCAGTGTAATGCATGGTGCCGTACTTACCTGATGACACGACCTCACCTATCCCTCCGCTAGGGGCCTTCACTAATCTCGTGGCTGTTGATGTGCCTACTGTAGTCTCTGAAATGGTGGCTGCAAGAGAGAGAGCTGAAATTGTTGATGGATCGTCTTCTTGATCACACTCCTGGGGAAGGTTCAAAACAGGGTACAACTTGCACGGGTTAATACTTGCATGGGTTATTTGGTTAACATCATTAACATTAACATGGTTACTAAGAGTTTTAGTTTTACAACCCAGTGCGTCTTTCTCCGTAATCAACTTCTCTCCTGATATATATGGTGGAGGAGGAGCTGTGGCTATCAGTTTCCTTACTGCCCCAGATCCTGCCGCCAGAGCCAAACCTCTCTGTATCTCACCTTCCTGGTGCCACAACTGTAAATAATCATAATGCTGAATTCGTCTCTTTGTTGGTTTTACGAGACATATCCTCCTCCTTAAATTTTGTAACACTTCCGGGCTGAAACTACCTATTCTTGGGAATTTGTCCCTGTCTTGTACAGTCATTCGTTCCCATTCATCACATAAAACCTCTGTGTGACTACCGTATTTTTCACACATAATGTATCTTGCCGACCCAACTGGTCGGTTCACAGAATCAACCTGAACCAGGGTTGATCGCCCCCTACCTGAGCAACTGGCCCCCATCGTCTGTAGGTGTTGCTTAGTCCTCCTTGGATTTTCTGTATCAAGGTTTTCAGCAAGCCTTTACAGACAACCAAATTACTCCGCAGTAGGCCGGCGGTGGCGGTTTACCGAGTACCCCACTCACTCGCCCACCTCGACCAATACGACCTGATCACACCGATATGGTGCTGGCGTACTCGATACAGGGCCCCTATGGAACCTTCAGTTTACTGGAACATATGAGGGATACCCGCAGGACACTTACTCTTTCCAGTAAACGTTGGGGTTGTTAGATAGTTCCTGAGTGACCAGCGAACTTCCCTTCCAAAAATAAAAAATTACACAAATCACGTCAGAATGTACAAATAGCGTTTATGACCTTCGTACACAAATAGTACCGGTCAGGTTTACTAATGCACACAATTACGTGCGGTACAATCGTTCAGCACATAAGCAACTAATCTTATGTGCGGAGCGACCAGTGGAATCGAAAATTTCGGCTGCGAATTCCTTCAGCCAGAGCTTAATGGCCTATATGGGTTCTGCACCAACACCCCAGGCGTTGTGCCACTGGACTTTTATAGCGGACCTTTTTACCTTATGACCTCCTGGTCTTGTTACCTTATGACCTCCTGGTCTTGTTACACCTTATGGTCCGCTATACTCTAATGCTCAAATATTTATTTAACCAGAGATGCCTCCCTAGCCACCGTATATGTCACTTACACGTATGTTCCTTGACGAGTACTCGGCTTTCCTTTTGGTTCCCCCTTTAAAATTGTATAAACACACTCACTCAACACATGTACACTTTTGTTTCTACCTCTATTTCTGCGCAGAAATTGTCTTCAGGCCAAGAGTGTTACCAATTAGGAGCAGGATCTGTTAAACTAAATTTCAGATTTTCCAAAAATAGATTTGCGTTATTTACCGCGTCGCGTTATCTACCGCTGTGCGTTACTTATCGCCTTTGCGCCACTTATCGCTTTTGCGCTACTTATCGCTTTTGCGCTAATTCAACTTTATCACAACTTGAGCTACGTGGGCGTAACCAGACGCTACGTTGCGTAATGTACGCTGCGTGCGTCTGCCTTTCGGATTGCGTACGCTAGTCTTTGTTAGCGACACGTGTACGCAATGCAGAGGATCCACCGTAACACAATATTTATCAATGTAGATGATCCCTGATCATCCACCGCAATCCACACTGCACACTGGCTGCCTCGTCTCTAAGACAAAACCGTGTTCTATACTTTAATTATTACTTTTACTATTAAATAACAGCAAATCTCTTTTTGCACTTTCTATCAACTATAAAATTGGCAAACAGGAATAGTGATATACGAAAAATTAAATATACAAGTGGAAAGAAATGCAGGTATATGCGTGCGTACGCAAGACAAAAGAAAAATAAACAGTTTTAAAAGACACAAGCGTTTTGTTCTTACTTCCGGTTACCGGGTTCCTTCAGCACTCTTTACCTAAGCGAAGCAGACGCTTATCCCGTCAGCAACTGTGAGACAACCTCCCACCCTTTTGCTGGGGGATAAAGTCTGCTGATCTACCTAGTGCAGATGTGAAAAGGACCGGGCGAGCCCGCAATTGACAATGCTAAATTCCTATGTCGTATAAACAACCCTTATGAAGCTAAGAACACTGTACGCTGTTTACTTAAGAAATACCGTAATGGTACGCTATTTGCGTAACGATCGCTCAGCCGTAGACGAGACGCTCAAGCGTCACGTTCGCTCACGGCCCAGCGATCACAGGACACGTTAATGGTTATGTCTAGGGGAAAGATTCGCTATGGCGTAGCATACACTCGAGACCACGAGGAGGTCACCAGCGATGCAGACGCTCACAACACTATACCTTGATATTAAACCTTATACCGACGAAACACACAGAATACCTTTAATGTGAGTACAGGGTGTAAATGCAACTTTGTGTAGCCTGACTACCTACAAAGCTGTTTGAGCGTCACCGACGCTCAAGTGAACACTTAACACTATAGTAAATACACAGATACTGTTTTAGGGTTCCGAAGCCTATTATCTGTATTATATCTAGTATACTTGTAAAAGAGTAACACAGTACAAATGATACACTACAATATAACAAAGACTTCCTAACCAAACACCTAACTAAGGGATAAACTACAATACTATCCTGGCCTAACACAATACAATACAATACTATAAAGTTTAGTCTAGGGGAGTTACGAGAGAAAAGAGAAAATAGAGAGAGAGAGATAGACACAGAGGGAGAGAGAGGAATTGGCTCACAGAAAGACAATGATTACGGAGAGAACTTACGCACAAAGGGTATGATCGCCTGCGCCTCGATATCCAGCTCCCGATTATCAGCAGATAACCGTTGATGAGAGAGTGAGAGCTGGATGTGGTCGGCCTGCCTATTTATGCCCCACACACAATGCAATCTCCTGGTCCTACAATCCTTCAGTTTATTGGACACAGGAATTCGGCCCTGTACTGTAACCAAAGGTCATAGGTTGATTCATACAGGTGGGCTGTGCTGAGTTTAAACGGCTCAGGTGGGTGGGAAACTGGGTTTCCCGCCGCATACCTGAGTATGGGTAAATAATAGAAATGGACATAAACTTCTTATGTTCATAACTATTCGCACGAGCGATTAATACGCTCCAAACCAACACCGGAATATTGCTAATTAAATACTCTTCCGATGGGTACCAAATACTGCTGTATGACTCCTGTTAGACCCTTCGTACAATACAAAGAGGGATTCCTCCGCTCAGGGACATTCTATCTAAACCAAACTTACAGAAACTATTGAGGGGAACATGATCTATAAACGACATTAATTGTGAACTTTTGTAACGAATGAGTCGCACGCTACGATCACATAAACTCTACCGTAAATGCGCATACTGCGCGTGCGAGTGCACGCTATTGCGGGTATGCGCTTCCACGGGAGAGCGTACGCATGCGCAGCACGGACCAGTGTGCGGTGCAAATATGGCAGTGTGCATTGAGACATTTTTCTGACTTCGACATAGTGAAGAATTCTTGAGCATGTTCGTTTATACGAAGGGGAGGTTTGTAAAGAAGTAATGTAAGCATGAGCAGTCTGGTATTTGTGCTTGGACTGTCACATATTCTACATTGGCCCTTTTACAATGTTTTAGGTTATGTGCCACCCAAGTTCCTATCCACTTATTCAATACAGCTGCCAAACTCCTGGCCACATACGGGAGCAGATTGCACATGTCCTGTCAGTAACTGCACAGTGCCAGGCTAAATAATGAGATCAGTGAGCCTCCTGAGGATGTGATGCACAGATGTTGTGATCCAAGTGGATTTTTAATTTTTCTTTCTTTGGTTATATGATTTTTAGTTTGACACCTGGATCAATTTTGTTGGCATTGTCACTAGGGACCAAGTAGCATTAGCCCTTGCCTCGGACATTGTTGATTTTAGGGAGATATAGAGAATAATGAAATTCCGCAATTTGTCTTCTGAAACAATAATCCTTCATTTGAAGCGATGACAAATTAGGTAACTTTTTATTTTTTTTATGCAACAATGCTTAAATATTTAACTGGGTTGATTAATTAAAAAACAAAAACAAAAAAAACAAATGTATTTAGATCAAAGGCCCCAGACATTTCCACAGTACAAACAACTGCAAACTCATATTGGAACCTGTGTGTACATTATAGCTTCTAGTATAGGCAGTTTTCTAGAAGATATACAGGTCCTACATGTGGTTTGTGACGTTGAGGGACGTGACTTTGTAAAAACTTGATTGTCAAGAGCACTGTGTAACGATCATCATTTCTGCATGAACCCAGGACTGAAATGCTCCCTTTCCCTATAGATAACGTCACAATAAATCTCCGAAATTATTGAAATCGTCTAATGCAAATAAACATTGGAATTTTTGACTGGTCTGTAGGTCCATACACTCTGCATTTTCTAATGCCCAATTAACGAATACTGTTGATCCCAATATCTAATCAGTTTGGATAAGATAATTAGTGTGGAAGGTAAATTCCAAGCCCTGATTTTAATGGGTTCAGAATTATTTGCCCCGCAGCCTAACCCCAACCCTTAGTGCCTATACCTAACCTCCACCATGTGATGCCTATCCCTAACCCATTCGATACACTTATGGCCAGGATGCCGGCTGTCGGGGCGTCTGTCTCCTGACAGTCGGGATTCCGGGAACTGCATTCCGGCTGCCGGATTCCCGAGAGCCGACATCTTAACTGCATCCCATTTTACTTAATGAGCTACTTTTACTTAAGGAGCTATTTTTATGTTGCCAAAATATATCATGTTTTGTATTAAGGTGACCCACCTCATGTTTTGTAGTAATGTTATGCTAATCTGCGCTTCTAAAGCGGTTGTTTTTATAGCTGTCCTGGGATGCAGTAGCCTAGCCCCAACGGCTGGCATGCCACCAATCTAAGAGGCCTTTTTGTGATATTTACAATACTGCATACCAGTTCTAAAATGAAAATAAATCTGCTACATTTTCAGTGTGAGAGATTTATTTTTACATATAGTAATGCTGCACAAGACATTGTTTTCAACAAATACAGATGTTGGTTAGGACAGTGGTTCCCAATTTTTTTTTTTTTTTTCTGCTCCCTAGAGCAGGCATTCCCAACCACGGTCCTCAAGGCACACCAACAGTGCAGGTTTTAGTGATATCCAGGCTGCAGCACAGATGGTTAAATCAAAATATCTGAGTTACTAATTAAGTCACCTGTGCTGAAGCCTGGACATCACTAAAACCTGCACTGTAAAGGGCCCTACACATTTAAAGATCCGCCACCGAGCTGGGCGACCCAGCGGCGGGGGGCAGTGACGTGGGGAGTGAACTTCACTCCCCCGTCACACGGCTCCATAGAAGTGCAGGCAAATATGGACGAGATCGTCCATATTGGCCTGCATGCACAGCCGACGGGGCACCAGCGATGAACGAGCGTGGGGCCGCGCATCGTTCATCGCTGGTGCCTCCACACTCAAAGTTATGAACGGTATCTCGTTCATATCTTTGAGTGATATCGCCCAGTGTGTAGGGCCTATTAGTGTGCCCTGAGGACCGTGGTTGGGAATGCCTGCCCTAGAGTATCAGAATTTTTTTTTTTTTTTTCACGGCACCCCTAGGTCAAAAGTTTCTTATTGAGAAAATTTAGAACCTGTAATTTTGTCATCCTTAACCTCAGTTATGTGGTGAGGGACAGGAGTCACCTCTGTTTGTCCAAATATTTTATGATGGGAAGCCCCAACACTGGTTTTGCCTATTACAATAACCATAAATAATTTGAATTGATCCTGGACCGTAACCCAGGGCATCCCTGGAAGTGTCTCGAGGCACCTCAGGGTGCCTTAGCACCCAGTTTGTGACCCACTGGGTTAGGAGATCATGTTAGAATGATTCTAAAGCTGGTGTTGCCACCTCTCCTTGTCTTTTACCTCCTTTTGCAAAGATTAGAGTTTCAGGCTCTCTCGTAGTGCTTTGATGCAGATAGTGAGAAAAAATGTATTCAATTATTAAATAGTGTAAGCAGAAATTTTGTGGGTCAAACCAATCTTTCTATGCACTTTACGAATAGATTTCAAATTATTGTAAATATTTGTGATTTAAAATGCGTTTCTTTGATGTCCGTGGTTTCTACAGAAGTTTTACAAATGCCTCCTTGAACATGTTGGTTACGCTCTCTAATATGAATTGGACTGTTTATGCAAAGCCACTTTTTTTAACTGGCTAGATGCTCTAGGGCAGTGGTTTTCAAACTAGATTATCCTCACAGAATTAAAAGTGAAATAATTAGCTCCACCTGTGGATCTTTTAAAATGTATCCGTGAGAAATGAATACACCTGTGCACCTGCTAAGTGACCTGGAAAACAACTGTTGGGGGCTAAGGTTGATTGGTATTTGGCCATGCTAAAACTGTTGCACGGCATGCTGGGTTGTGTTGTTCAACAAAAGCTGAAGGGCCCCAGGTTCCCCACGCCTACTCTAGGGTATGGCTTAGCAAATGCTGTTAGAAATGGAAATTTTTGTTCAAATAGTTGTAAGAAAACTGCAGCTTCTTTGTCAGCATAGGCCACATAGCACAGGAAATCTTTTGAGGAAAAGTAAAAAGCTTGTCTCAACGTTTTAATAGTTTTCATAGTAGCAAAGCATTTTTGCTGAATGTGTTTTGATATATGGATTTTTTTATTCTATATCTGTATCTGTCATTTTAGTCTAGTCTGAAAGTATACATTAATGTTGTATTGATTAGTAGCATTGCTATCTGTATACAATTAATTAACAATTATTTCTTTTTTAGGGATTTAAGCCACAACAAACTGTCTTCAATCAAAGCTAGTTCAATGGACCACCTCTATAATCTGCGTGAATTGTAAGGGTTTTTTTTTTTGTGTGGTTTTTTTTAACTAGTCATTTGTTCAAGCTGGGAATATGTTATAGGTATATGCCAGTGGTCTCCAACCTTAATTGGGGTGTGAGCTACTTTCGGAAAATAAAACCTCTGAAGGAGCTACCCCCTCTCCCCAATGCGCGTGCATTCCTGCGAAAGTGGGTGTGGCCTCACAACTACAAGTAATGCCCCACACCGCGTAGTGCCAGATACACAAATAATGCCCCTCAGCAGTGCCAGATACACAAATAATGCCCCCACCAGTGCCCGATACAATTCCCAATCCCCCCCGCAGCGCCAGATAAAATGCCCCCCTTCCCCGCATTGTCCAGTGCAGTGCCCCACACAGTGCTAACACTTGCTGGCTTCTTCTACTGCCACCGGTGCTGCTCCTTCTGTATGAGGGACGGATGGGGAGGAGAGTGCAGCACGCACCTCTCCCGTGATGTCCGGAGAGCGGCTGCGGTGAGGGTGACAGCGTCTCTGGCGGTGGGCATTTAAAATATGGTGCCGATAAGTGAGCCAATCAGGTGCCGCCACTGCTGGTCCACGAGCTCTAAATGGCTGATTGCCAGCACAATATTAAAAATGAAGGGAGGAGGAGTGCCAGTGACTGCCCATGCGCTCTGTGAGCTACCGAAAATACTACGGCGAGCTACCGGTAGCTCGCAAGCTACGGGTTGGAGATCACTGGTATATGCTCTTATTATTTGTAATACTATAAGGGGAATTCCATTGTCTGCGAAAAATGGGTTTATATCGTGATTCGTGAAAACGGACCTATTCAATTAATTGCTAAGATTTGTTGATTATGAGTCTCCATAGGTTTAAGTTTATTTTCACCAGCTCAGGAGGTGGTGAAAATAAAACTTGGGGAAAATACCTATTTAAAGTAAAAATATTGGGACATGGTTCAGAACCACTGGAACACCCCACTTGATGACTAATTGGGTCAATAATAACATATGAAAACATGCAAAATGCAGGAAATTGGGGTACAAGGTTGGGACAGGAATATGGAGGTGCTTTGAGTGGGACAAGTGTTTTTAGGCTTGCAGGTAGGAGATATTGTTTTTTTTAGTTTTCATATTTCCCCCCCCCCCAGAAATTACCCAAATATTTACTAATACCTATTTTTATGTACCCCAAATTTAAGCAGAGCGTGTATTTTTTGCAGAAAAAAACTTGCTTTCTATAATATATATATTTTTTTTTATTTTTCACTGTATTGTAAAAATGCATATAACGGAAAGTGGGTACCTTACCGCTAGTTGGGATCCTGGATGTCACAATGCCGACACTGGGAATCTGACTAGCGCTGAAATATGGTGCTGGAATCCCGCCACCACTGTCTCTCCCTCTATGGGTGTCCACGTTACTCGTAGAGGGAGAATAAATCCTCTGGTGAGCCACTGTGCCCGCAGCGAGCCGGTGCTGGCATACCGGTGGCCGGGATCCTGCGGTCCGTAAACTGACAGGGTCCCGGCTGCCGGGATTACATACCGATATCCATGTAACAGCCGTTTGACACTTTTTAAGAACCACAAAATACTTCTGGTATCCGTTTGGATGGTCGTCCATGCTAAGGCCGACATGGCTTTTAAAAATATATAAAAAAAAAAAATATATATATATATATAATAATATTATTATTATTATTATTATTATTATTATTACTACTTTACCATCCATGTGGACTACGATTGGGAACAGTAACCTGCGCAGCGAGCCATGCAAGGGGATGCGGTAAACTAATTGGGGTTCCTAGTCATGTTACGGAAAAATTGACACCAAAAACCGTTAAAAATCCATGTCGACCTTTTCATGTGTCGACTATTAGTCCATGTTGACCATGTCTATGTCGACCTAATGAATCTCAACCTTAACATGGTCGACCATTCATACCAGAACTAATACTTTTATAATGGTGACTAATAGACTTCTGTAGTGTTATCCTAAATTAGTCTTATTTTGGGGGTAGAGGCAGATTTCCCCACTTTCACCTACACTTGATGCTAGTAGCGTCAGCGCTAATTATCATGCAAAAGTCATTTTAAAAATTCTAATTGGATTGTATATATGCGCGATATGTGCAAACAAAAATGATCTGTGATTAATTAGCGTGTTATTGATGACGATTAAATTCCCCCCTATGTATGAAAAGTTAAAGGTGTGTTTTTAGGGCATGTTGACACTGTAACAAGACCATTAGAAACCTTATATCCTATTTATTTATATTTGTTATGTATTTTCTTTTCTTCAAACAGGAGATTAAATAGAAATTACCTGAAGATCATTCCTAATCTTGGTCCTTTATCAGGAAATATCACACTCCTCTCCCTGTAAGTTATTTTATTCAGCCTTTATTTACGTTAAGAATTATTTTCATGTACATACGTTTACATTTCTGAACAGTCATTGAGGCACATGCATTACAACATTATTTTAGGGAGTGTAGTCATTTTTTTTTTTTTTTTTTTGAGATGGTTTATCACTAACAAGTGATTACTATGCATCCATACATGACAATTTTTATCTGACAGAGCAGGAATGCATTTGTACGGCATGCACTATATTACAGACTACTTTAATGCCCCACTCATATTCAAAAATACTGTTTTGACAAGAAAATATGGAGCCACTGTAGAAACTGTAACCGGTTTGTTGCTCTGTGTAAAGTGTTAACAAGATGTATAAAAAGAGAACACTAGAAATCCTTAATATTCATAGAAATGCAGCATGTCTAGGAAAATGTAGAACTACTAAATAAATTTGCATGTGCCAGATTCTAAATGCGCAAGACTGTTTTTCCTTTCCACCTGCAGAGAATGTGCCTGTTATATTTTCTCTGCTGCCTTTTATGGCTACTTTGAGTTTTAAAAAATATTGCTTAGGGGTAATTAGCCAGGTGTACATTTCTTATTTTACTGCGTGTTATGGCTACAATTGTTGGCTTCCTCCACTTATTAATTGAGTAGATGACTGAATTCTTTGGAGACATGCATTGGATAACAATACCAGTGGCCTAAGCAGAGAAACTTCAGTAGCACGTTTGCTATTATGTAATAAAACCGAAGTCATTATTGCTTTTAGCTGGCATATGTTCCTTACACTTGTTTTTAGTTTTTACCGTTTTAGTCATTCTTGGAGCTTGAATTTAAAAGAATTCCCAAAGATTAGTTATTTAAGAATGCTACGTATATAGTAGGAAACAGTCCAGAACTCCTTTATAATAACAGCAGGTCTCTGTGCCTGAATTAAACATAATAGCCAAGCAACAAATAAACACGCTCAATATAATATTAAGCACATGTTATAGTATATTTTGGACTGTGGGAGCAACCCAGAGCTCATTGGAACAGAATCATGCCATAAAGTAACTTGCTCACTTCTAGGTGGTCATTCCGAGTTGTTCACTCGCTAGCAGTTTTTAGCAGCCGTGCAAACGCTATGCCGCTTCCCACTGGGAGTGTATTCTAGCTTAGCAGAAGTGCGAACGAAAGGATCGCGAAGCAGCTACAAATTTTTTTTTGTGCAGTTTCAGAGTAGCTTCAGACCTACTCAGCGCTTGCGATCACTTCAGACCATTCAGTTCCTGATTTGACGTCACAAACACGCCCTGCGTTCGCCCAGCCACGCCTGCGTTTTTCCTGGCACGCCTGCATTTTTTCCAAACAGTCCCTGAAAACTGTCAGTTGACACCCAGAGACGCCCACTTCCTGTCAATCACTCTGCGGCCAGCAGTGTGACTGAAAAGCTTCGCTAGCCCTTGTGTGAAACTACATCGTTCGTTGTAATAGTACGACGCGTGTGCGCATTGCGCCGCATGCGCAGAAGTGCCGTTTTTTTGCCTGATCGCTGCGCAGCGACTGAAAGCAGCTAGCGAACAACTCTGAATGACCCCCCTAGTTCGTTGATCATCTATAAATTTCATATTGAACTACATATTTAAGTACTAAATGCATCTTAAAGTTTATTCAGATTTCAGTGTGAAAAGATATACAATGTATTCATTTATTTGTAGTGTTTAGTGCAGCACCTATAATGTGAATTTCTAGACGGCTGATTAATATCGTGCTATTTCTGGAATCGTTCTATTTGAGCACATTAGATCATGTTAATGTTTTGTGATACAGAATTCATTATCCATTCAGGCATTAAAAAAAAAAAAAAAATGTGTTTATAAAGAACGTGTTGCACAAAGGCGTCAGTCACCGTGCGCCAGTCTGGATTATAACTGATCACTTCAGGCTGCAATTTAGAGGGTGTGCAGTTCAGGAAATTGCTGGCCCCTGCTTGCTGTAACAAGCCATGCTGCAAAGGAAAGTTTATCACTTGAGTAATTTATGGGTTTAACGCCTTGTCAGTAATTACCTCCTTAATAAACCAGTATTGTGCCCTGCTGTTTTTGAACATTACTTTTTCGAGAAGATACACCTGTATCATTTATTACAATTTTGTGTGCCAAAATTGGTCTTAATTATGGTGTTAAAATAATAGTAATATTCCATCTGTAGTCATCCAGCTTTTTTTCATAACTGTTTTACTCCTAAACCGTTATTTAAATTGTGCAGGAAGACGCGGTCCAACATTTCCATTCCAAATGTGAACGACTCTGAAACACAGCTGTTCTAGCCAAGCTTTTTCTCTGGCTTTCAGGATTAGTTGCTTAAATTTTTCTCAAAACTTGTTAGCAAGTAATTTATGCTTAAACAGAGCTTTTAAGGCAGACCTAGTTTTGGGCGAATGGCTTCTTTTGTGCAGTCTAATTGTTGAACTAATTACAGACACCAAAACACATTTTGGTGTGTTCTGTTCTAGCCCGGATAACCTGAGCTACAACGGATCTTTTCTACATAAAATCCTTTTGCTGACTTATTAGAGCGGTATCCAATTAGCCAAGGTAATTTACCACGGTTAAGTGACTCGCCGGGGGCTATCCTATTAGCCCTGATGCCAGCACTTATCAGGGATGTGTGAAACTGAATCCCCTATAAGTAATCATTTGTTTTCCATGAACACTACCGCAGAAATGCCTAGGATCCGCAAAATGTCGCGGACCAATGTGTTTTTGCACGAAAAAGCTAAGCTTTCATACACTGTTTCTGAGAGGTTTTCTTCACATGAGCAAAAAGTTACTGATTGTGCGCTCTTATTGTGTCTTTGCAGCTGCTATATATTGTGAGCAGCACACCACCAGGTGAAAATCTATCTCTCAGACTTTATATAGAGACGGGTTGGGATTGTTTTGCTGGTGGTAGGGACCCCGGAGGTCAGCATACCGACCCCGGGATCCCGGCCGCCAGCAGAATTTTGACGGGGATGGGGCGAGCACAACGGAGCCCCTTGCGGGCTCCCTGCACTCGCCACAGGTTCTATTGTGCCGTGGATACCCACGAGTGGGAATAGTCTGTGCCATCGATCGGGATCCAGGCGTGTGAATCCTGACTGCCAGTCATGTGACCGGATCCTGAACGGATGCCCCCTGGCGTAGCGTTTCTTATGTGAAATTTCTCTGCGCATGCTCTTAAATCTTTTATGGTATGTGTGACTCTGCCACTTGTACATGGATGATCGAATAGGAGTGTTCTAACGTAGGCTGAGCACAGTAAGGCCATGTTTGTGCAACTGTGAACAGATGCAGACTGCAGTAAAGACACTTGTGCCTGAGAGAGCTGTATGATTTGTGGGAAGTGAGAGATAGGTGCATAGAGTGGATAGTGATGACGTACTCGGGACCAGCAAACGGCTTTAGACTGGCTGTTTTGCAATTATGCTTTATGTGTGGGTTTTTGGTAAGGATTTGGTGGTTTGCAAACAAGATGGGGAGTTGTTTCTGAATATTAGATAGTTTTGCTATTTGATTTTCATCAACATGGGTTTATTGTAAATAAAATAAATGGTTAAAAAATGGGTGCAAGTGGGACCTGAGTGTATGTAATGTTTTATCCCAGAGGTTTCAAGGCAAAATAAACAATTGCTTTTCCTTTAAACTTTTTTCACGATGGCATACCTTTCTAACGGGATGTAGTTATGTGACCAGCGGCCAGGAGACCGCCAGTCACATTTCCGACTGCTACATCCCGACCCCTGTAAATCCCGGCGGTTGGCATGCCGATTAGTATGGCCCACGAGGGGCTTGTTGCGCTCCCCCCCCCCCCCCCCCCCCCCTGCCGGCGGTCACTCATACCCAACCCCTTTCTAACAATCTGATCCACAAATATAAAATGTATTGCCCTCTCTGATAAACATTTGTTGCCTAATGGGCCCTACAGACTCTGCGACCCACCGCCGAGCTGCCCGACCGCCGATATGGTAGACGGGAAACCTGGCGGTGGGGGGGAGGTGACCACATCTCCCGGCTTCATAGCAGTGCAAGCTAATGTGGACGAGATTGTCCATATTGGCCTGCATGTATAAGCGACCTGGCACCAACGATGAACGAGTGCTTGGCCGCACATCGTTCATCGTTGGTGCATACACACTGAACAATATGAACGAGTTCTCATTCATTAATGAACGAGAACGTTTATATCGTTCACTTAAATCTTTCAGTGTGTAGGGCCCATAACTCCTAAAGTATAATTTTGCAGATGGCATTGTACAAATCCACCTGTCAGATTAGTACAGGATTTGTTGAAAGTGCTGAAATGTGACAGCAGAACTAATCAACACCTAAAATATTACTGATGTTGAAAGTTGCCTAGCTAATTGGAATATATACATTGGTGTGTACTTTGATTGCATTCAACTTCTATATTCATTTGTTTTTTTGTTTTCAGGGCAAACAACAAGATTGATTTAATTTTACCAGAACATCTGGAACCTTACGAATCATTGGAAACCTTAGATTTGAGTAACAATTTTATTAAAGAACTAAAAACACCATCCTTTCCTGTTCTGAGACTCAAATACCTGTGAGTGATTTCAATGGGCAACCTAATATTTATTATGCATAAAGATGAATATGTTTGTGCATTCAAGATTTTTCATGGTGTATATGGTTTAAGAACACCTAACACAGTTTTTTTTTTTTTTTTTTCCCATTTTTTTTTTTTACATTTTATTTTGCTAGAGAAATTGGCTTCTATTTGGTTACCTTTTTTCATATATTTAATTATTTTTTTTGTACTCCTTTTTATCTTCTGTGATGCTAAAAAAAAAATCTCTAGTGTAGCTTTTTAATGTAGGAAATATGGACCCTACACACTTGCCGATATGAACAATCTCGTTCAGTAATGAACAATAAATTGTTCAGATCGCTCTGTGTAGGCATGAACGATACGCAGCCCCACGGTCGTTCATCGTTGGTGCCGGGTCGTTTATGCCTGCAAGCCAATCTGGACAATATCATCCATATTAGCATGCAGGGCTATGGGGCCTGGTGATGTCTGGGAGTGAAGAAACTTCACTCCCCCCGTCACCGCCCTGCCGCCGGGTCGGGCACCTCGGCGGCAAATCGTCAAATGTGTAGGGGGCTATAGTTTGATTCTGTAATGGCATTGGGAACAGCAACATCTATACTTTAAAGACATATGTTTTATTGTACTCTGCAACAGTTAAGAATACATGCCACAGTATCTTCCGTTTTGGTGTTTTTTAATCTAACTTTTTCCCCCTTTTATATTTTTATTTATTTATTTTTTCTAGGTACATAAATAAAAATGTAATAACATCCATGGAATCTGGTGCATTCAACAACTTATCTGCTACTTTACAAGTGTTAAAGCTCAATAAAAACCGGATTGGCCACATCCCACCAAAGATGTTTAAACTTTCCAATTTGCAGCATCTGTAAGTATATACCCAATGTGTAATGTAACTTGCCTCCAGAGAATTTGCCGTTGTATGCATTGTAGTACTTTGAACTGCCAACCTTTTATAAACGTTTGGTTAAAAAACCCAAGTGGGGTTTAATTTAGTGACTATTATTATTGCAGAACTGTATTATACCAGGCGTTTCTGTTTTATGTCACAGGGAGCTGAAGCGTAACCGGATGAAACACATTGATGGACTCACTTTCCAGGGTCTTGATGCCTTAAAGTCTTTGAATATTCAAAGAAATGGAATCACACGGCTTATGGATGGAGCCTTCTGGGGATTGAGTAATATGGAAGTTCTGTAAGTACCTTTGTTAGGACAGAATATTGATCTATTTGTACAGGCATGTGGCAGGGTTGACCCAACCAGTACAAGTTTTCTTTAATCCAAAGAAATGCAGTATTTTTTTCCATTAAAATTGCTTCAGGCCAGAGTTGCCAGGGTTTTCAACCTAATTGGGCCACAAAATGATTTATTTTACAATTTTAAGTTGTATGTACTGGTTTTAATGTGGAAGCTGAAACAGTTGCCTGTCTGAGACCTACAAAGCTCACGTCAAATTTGTGAAATACATTTTTATGAATTCAATTATGCATGTATTTTTTTATTTAAATGTTACATAAGTGTTTTAAACTACAGTAGTTTATATTGTCTTTACATATAATGGGAATTTCACTACACTGATCAAGGCTAATCTATTAGGTTGCTATGATGTGCTATTTAATTAATTTATTCAGTGGCAGCTTATTGCACAACATTGTCCAGAGTAAATAATACATACAGGGTATATAGGTGGCACATTGGTTAGTATTGCACTTGGGCCACGGGTTCTGTGTGGGCCAATGCACCGTCTGTGGAAGTTTTATGTTCTCCCCGTATGCATTTCCTACAGGTACAGTTTCCACCCACCAGCAAAAAAAAACAAACCAAATACTTATACTTGGTAGGGCTACTGTGTGTCTTTGTGGTAATGTTTTAAGAACTTGAACCATGAACTCCAGTGGTGCAAGCCAGTGGGTACTATAAATAAAATGTAATTTTAACAATTGCCATGATTTAGCATTTAAACCTAAAGAAGAAAAAAAACAACCCACTAACACAAGGGGTGGGATGTACTAATCATCCCGCCATATATCGGATACATACCAGTGTTATTAAAATCACAAAGGACCACTCTTCCAATAAGAGTTTGTCCTTTGCGATAGGACTTCCGGGTTAGGCCCGGGAAGTTCTTCTGCGCATGTACAGGGTGGCACAGCTGCTGCGGAGTGCTGGGAGGGATCAGATTGGGAAATGTTAAAAGAAGCCCATAGGCTTCTATTGGATAATGCCACATAAAGATGGCAGTACCCACTGGGTCCACGCTCCGGAATGATTTGCTTTCTGAAGCCTGGTACATCTGGAAATGCAGTAAAAACTCAGAAAACTGGAGTTTTGGCTGCATTTCTGACTAGGACATTCAGACGAAGATCTTGATGTCTAATAATATGATCAATATTTAATATCATGGCACAAATATTTTCATTTAAAGTTTGAAATCCTTTCCTAAGAAAATATAATGCTTCTGAGATATTTTGGATATAGCAAACTAGGAGGTGCCGCTACAACGCAAACAGACTTTGTTGTGGCCTAGTGATGATAGAAATCTTTAGAGCCGTCTTTGGAATGTTTTCAAACTTTATCTAAGTATCAGATGAAATGATCTGTCTGCGCACTGGTAGAACAATACTTTCTTCGTATCTTTTTAGTGACCCGACATGTTATGGCAAAAGATCGTATTATTAAAAATGTAAAAAACAACTGCTTTAAAAGAGAACAGAGATGGATTCTTGTGTCACATGTTCAGTCAGCAGTCAGTTCATTTTACGTTTGCATATTTCCATTTTTTTAGGCAGTTGGATCACAATAATCTCACAGAGATTAGCCGAGGCTGGTTGTATGGCTTGCTTATGCTGCAGCACCTCTATCTCAGCCAGAATGCCATCAGCAAGATCAGCCCTGATGCCTGGGAGTTTTGCCAAAAACTCAGTGAGCTGTAAGTAGCTTTTATTTAGTTCCAATCTTTAGTACAGATTTCATGCCAAAACATGAGTTTCTTACCACAGAGTTGAAGAAATATTTTTATTTTTTTTAGAACAGTCCTACTTTTTTTTTTTTTATATATATAAATCTGCACTTAGCCTTATTTTGTTATACAGACCTGCTTTATATAAAACATTGTTTTAATTAAGAATGTTCAGTGTGAAAATGTATGTGTATCTCCTATACTATGTATAATTTAATTGTTCACATTGTGAATAACAAGCTGCTATTTGTTTTTTTTATTGCAGAGATTTAACTTTCAATAAACTAACAAAATTAGATGTGTCGAGTTTTATGGGCTTAAACATACTTGGTCAACTATTAATAGGAGAAAACCAAATTAGTAATATTGCCGATGGTGCTTTCCATGGACTGTCTACTTTGAACACATTGTGAGTGTCTTTTGATATTACAATCATGTGGGGTTTTTTTTTTTTTAATGATGTGGAATACCTCTGTGTTCTCAACAATGGCAGTTCTAGGAAGTATTGGGTATTGTAAGGATACGGAGATCAATGAGAGAGCTCATGCTGACCATAGATTTGATTTGCAAATAAAATCTTGTCTAGAAGTAATCAATGTGATCCTGTATGCGTCTCAATCAGTGTGTACAGCTAGTAACCTTTACAATTGTGAACTACATTGAACCTTAATAAAACTAGTTCTTTATATATAGCACTGTTCTCCCAATCTGACTCTGCTTTACATTTGTATTTAAATAAACACAAGATACAAAATACAGTTAAATATTTGTTAAATATTGAATCATAAAAAGTTGTGCTTTTGCTGTTACTGCTGCTATACCTTGGCCTCCTCACAGTACTGTAGAAATGTACACCTGACTTTGTAACAATTGTCAGTTTGAAGCGGTTATCCCGTTGCATATGACCTAATGAGATTCATTTAATAAAAAAAAAGCTCCATACACAACAGAATGAATAATATGGAAATTGGATGATTTGGAGCCTCAAGTATATGCTGTGGACCCATTATTTAGTTACTTATATATCACATATTCCGTAGCGCTGTAAAGAGAATATTTGGCCATTTACATCATTCCCTGCCCCATGTACATGCACACACATTCATGGGGTTCAGTAGGATTTACCGGTTGGGATGCTGGCCGTCTGTATACAGACAACAGCATCTAGGCTGTCAGTATGCCGGGGTGGGGCGAGCACAAAGCCACGCTGCGGGCTAGCTACAGCTTCTGTTCTCACTCTATGGGTGTCGTGGACACCAACAAGTGGGAATAGCCCCTGTGATCTGGGATTCGGGCTCTCTGTATTGTCAGCAGTCGGGATGCCAGCGTCTGTATCCGGGAAATTAGCTGTATCCCCATTCATGCTAGAGTTAATTTTGTTGGGAGCTAATTAACCTACCAGAATATTTTTGGATTGTGGTAGCTATTTAACCTACCAGTATATTTTGGGAGCACCAGGAGGAAACCCAGCAAGCACAGAGAGAATATACAAACTCCACACAGTTCGGTGCACCTTTTTATCTTTAGTTCCCATAATTTCTATGTGAATGTGCTATTTAAGAAAACAAAATCGTCCAGATTCAAAGTAGGTTTAAATAATTATTACCTTCGTCTGTGGCCTTTGTTGTACAAGCTGCTGTTAAAGGGACCAGTGAAAAGTTAAGAGGAGGAGCTATGCTAAATGCTAGTAAATATACATTGTTCTACACTCCAAAGAACTCGCCAGGGGGGAAGCAATCATGGGTATCATTTGTTATGTAAGTGAGGTCATCTAAGGGCAGATGCTGGTCTGTTCCAAGATCTAGTGATCATTCTCTTTGCCTCTGGTTATACAACCTCACCTCTTGCTGTTGGAGTAAATAAACTTTTGGAGTCAATACTTTATATAGTATACATATTATCCAGCATATCTAAACACACCATTTTTTTTTTTTATTTTTTTTTTACAACAGAGATCTACAGAATAATGAAATTTCTTGGACCATTGAAGATATGAATGGAGCATTTTCTGGACTAGAAAAACTTAAAAGGCTGTAAGCAATTTAGTATTCTTATGTAATTACATTGTTATAAAAATGCATTTCATACATAAAGCTTTTGACTTTTATTACCTGAGATTTCTAGTGAATTTATTTATTTTTAAATACATTTTGTCATCACTTTAAAAAAAAAAAAAAATCTTGTTTTTAATTTAAGGATGCTTCAGGGTAATCGGATAGGATCGATAACAAAAAAGGCATTTTCGTGGTTGGATACGCTTGAGTACTTGTAAGTAATTGCTTTCTATTTATGTCACCATTTCACTTTTGAACAAGAGGAAACCTGTTTCTAGTTGGAAAAAAGAGTATAGTCCAAATTTTTTATTTTTTTTTGCACTTGACTCAAATGTATTTCAAATGTGTACTCACTGATTCTTTCTTGAATACATGACACACAGGGACTGATGCAGAGTTGAATATACATATGTTTGCAGAGCGTATCTTCAGGGCTGCTCTGCCGGGCCCCGGTACTTAGAGGGGGTGTGGCCATAACCCCTCCTTATCAGATTGAAAGGGGGGTGCCGGTGGTTTAGGGCAGGTTGGGGCACATCATGTAGGGAGAGAGGACTGACTGCTGCCGCAGGTGCCCCTCTCCCCAGCCCAGCACACAACAGCGGGTGCAGCAAACTTTCTCCCTATCTGAAGTTCAAAGTGCAGGTTAAGTGGGTGATACAGACACAGGCCCTTCCAACAGGCCTGGGTAAAGAGTGCCTGCTCACCGCCCTTTTCCCTGTTGGCCCTGCGTATCTTTGGTGTTTTCACACTTGTGCATGTTCCGCAGAACAGGACATACTTAAGTACGGACAGTGCTGAGTACACTTTTCAGTTGTATCTCCACTTGCGACTGAAGCGGCATAACTGGGGTAATATGGTATTATGTAGCCAAAGTTCAGGGCAGGAAATTGTAGTCTATTTGGAGTTGGATTGCTTTATAAATATTTGTGCTTACAAAGAATGTTGTTTGCACCAGGGTTTGACTGGTGTAAGTTTCTTGATGATTTAAAGTATCAAATGAAGCCTACATATAGGGGACAGGGGCACCACAAAATGCATACAATCTGTATACGTTTAGAAAATACACCTCTGTGCACACAGTGGGGGAGCAATTAAATCCCACTTACGTTCAGCTCCTGCATTAAGCCTTTAAAGTGGAAGATCTGGTGAAGCCTCACAAAATAATGCTTCTCTCCCAGGCTGGTCTACACTAGAAACATCCCTGTCAATAACATCACTTTTTGAGAGTCATTACAGTAGAGCTTTTTATACTGTGTTAGCTATTCATTCAGTCCTTGTCCTCCAGTAGTGGCTTATGCAGTGCAAATCTGTAGTGGTTGTCTAATCCAGTGGTTCTCAACCTCTATCCTCAAGTACCCCCAACAGTTTGTTTTCCAGGTCACCTAGCTGGTGCACAGGTGTGTTCATTACTCACTGACACATTATAAAAGACCCACAGGTGGAGCAAATTATTTCACTTGCAATCCTGTGAGGAGACCTGGAAAACATGAACTGTTGGGGGTGCTTGAGGACCGCGGTTGAGAACCACTGGCCTAAACTCAACTGTGAAATACTTGGTGCCAGATGTAGACTATCATTTCTCCCTTTGGGGGATATCCAATTAGCCCCGATAAGCCGGTGCGTGCTGCAGCTTATCAGGGATTTTGTTCACCTGCCTCCGGCAGGCGAAGCAGAATCCCTGGAAACAGCCCCACTTTCGTCTGAAAATGGGGCTGTTTCACATGAAAACACACAGGTTTCACTGAACCTGTGTGTTTTCGGGAGAGAGGTTTTTTTTTTTTGTTTTTTTTGTTTTTTACCGGTGATCAATAGCCTGTGTAAAATAAATAAATAAAATCAGCGAAACATCGGAAAAAAGTCAGAAAGAACGTCCGTTTTTCGGACCCGAAGTTTTACCGGGGGTAATTGGATATCCCCCATAGTGTGGTCATATGTTTCTAAATTCTAGTGGTGTGACATTAGTTTTACTTGAAAGCCTGATTTCTATACTGTATAATTATGTGTAAACTTAACAATATATTCTTTATGTATAGGGATCTAAGCAACAATGCTATTGTGTCAATGCAGAGTAATGCATTTTCTCAGATGAAGAAGCTCCAGCAACTGTAAGTTGATATATATTATAACTTATTAGAGTACTTTTAGGCCTTTTCCTGGAGAGCTGGGTTATTCCATTGTTTTTAAAGTATACAGTAAAGAGTTTAGCCTTTTTTACATAGATTCTACGAAAGTATATTCGCCTTAGCTGACAAAGGTTCATAGTTCCCAAGCGGTGGTACTCGTGTTAGCTGTGTAGTATTCTGCATTACTAGCCATTTATTCCCATGCATTTACTTAGTTTGTCCAATTGCTTAAACATAGAGAGCAGTTCTGAAGGTAAAATCCATAACTCCGTTTAATGTGCTTTTATAAATTCAGTAACCATAATTAATGCTCTCTGTGGCCTGCCTTTTTCATATGAGAATCCCCTTAACAGCAGTCATTTCTGTAACCACCCTAGATATTTATTAATTCTGTAACTTGCGTCTATATTTTTGTTTTTATACAGTCATCTTAACACTTCAAGTCTTTTATGCGATTGTCAGCTAAAATGGCTTCCTCAATGGTTAACTGAACATAAATTGCAAACCTTTGTAAATGCAAACTGTGCGCATCCCCAAAGTCTCAAAGGCAGAAGTATCTTTGCTGTGAGTGCTGACAGCTTTGTATGTGGTAAGTTATTGTTTGTTTTTTTTGTTTGTTTTTTTTTAGAACATGTTCACTTTTAATTTTTTTGGGTTTTTTATTTTCAGTTTGAATTTGCTATTCAAAATTTTGAAGTGGATATTGCTGCATCACTTTTTTTTTTGCGTACTCAGAATGTGTGTTTTTTTCATCCATAAAACACATTCTTATAACGAGGAAAAATAAGTGAATAAAGTTCAGAATCGCGTCAGATGTTAACGTAGCCTGTTTATAAACCCCAGCTTTGAAATGCACACCAATCTTATCTGTTTGAGGGGCTGAGTTTTAATTGTAATAAGATCTCCATCATAGGAGCTAAGGTGTGTGTGTGTGTGTGTGTGTGTGTGTGTGTGTGTGTGTGGTTTTTTTGGGTTTTTTTTTTTTTTTTTGAGGCGTGCTCCCATAATCCTTCCCCAATATGACTGATGAATGCCAGGCATAGGCATAGTTGTGGCAGCACAAATATTGTGAGGCTCAAGCACCCACAGTGATGGCTACTATGTTCACTATTAAACACAGGCACTAAATGAGGGGCTGGCTGGCAACTTGCCTGGGGGCAAATGCAGTCAAGTGGCCCCAGCCTTTCTACCAGCGCATGGCAGCAACAAAATGGATGTGACCAAAAAACTGCAGGAATGGTTTATCTGATGATCCCTTCAATTGCATCTCGTTGCCCTCTCCATTGCGTTCATATTGCCCCCTACATAGCTCCGTTATTACCCCTTCATGGCTGTCTTTGTCAAGCCATGCCTGATTGTCCCCTCTGTCGGTCTCTCATTTTCCCCTCCATAGCTCTCTATTACAGGTTGAGTATCCCATATCCAAATATTCCGAAATACTGACTTTTTTGAGTGAGAGTGAGATCGTGAAATCTTTGTTTCTCTAACGTCCTAGTGGATGCTGGGGACTCCGTCAGGACCATGGGGAATAGCGGGCTCCGCAGGAGACAGGGCACATCTAAAAAGCTTTTTAGGTCACATGGTGTGTACTGGCTCCTCCCCCTATGACCCTCCTCCAAGCCTCAGTTAGGTTTTTGTGCCCGTCCGAGAAGGGTGCAAACTGGATGGCTCTCTTAAGGAGCTATTTAGTAAAGTTTTTTTTTAGGTTTCTAATCAGTGATTCCTGCTGGCGACAGGATCACTGCAACGAGGGACTTAGGGGAGAGACTGGCAACTCACCTGCGTGCAGGAGGATTGAAGTCTTAGGGGTATATGCAATAGCGGGCGAATTGCAAAAAAAGGCGAATTCCGGAACGTTTTCGCCTCAAAAAATCAATTCGCCTATGCAGTGCAGTACTTTTTCGCAAAAAAACGGCCCGTCAAAATTCGCCTTTTCTCTATCGTCCTAAGTGGATGCTGGGGTTCCTGAAAGGACCATGGGGAATAGCGGCTCCGCAGGAGACAGGGCACAAAAAAGTAAAGCTTTTACCAGATCAGGTGGTGTGCACTGGCTCCTCCCCCTATGACCCTCCTCCAGACTCCAGTTAGATTTTTGTGCCCGGCCGAGAAGGGTGCAATCTAGGTGGCTCTCCTAAAGAGCTGCTTAGAGAAAGTTTAGCTAGGTTTTTTATGTTACAGTGATTCCTGCTGGCAACAGGATCACTGCAGCGAGGGACTGAGGGGAGAAGGAGTCAACTCACCTGCGTGCAGGATGGATTGGCTTCTTGGCTACTGGACATCAAGCTCCAGAGGGACGATCACAGGTACAGCCTGGATGGTCACCGGAGCCGCGCCGCCGGCCCCCTTGCAGATGCTGAAGACAGAAGAGGTCCAGAATCGGCGGCTGAAGACTCCTGCAGTCTTCTAAAGGTAGCGCACAGCACTGCAGCTGTGCGCCATTTTCCTCTCAGCACACTTCACACAACAGTCACTGAGGGTGCAGAGCGCTGGGGGGGGCGCTCTGAGAGGCAAATAAAAACCTTATTAGAGGCAAAAAATACCTCACATATAGCCCACAGAGGCTATATGGAGATATTTAACCCCTGCCTAACTTCAAAAATAGCGGGAGACGAGGCCGCCGAAAAAGGGGCGGGGCCTATCTCCTCAGCACACAGCGCCATTTTCTCTCACAGAAAAGCTGGAGAGAAGGCTCCCAGGCTCTCCCCTGCACTGCACTACAGAAACAGGGTTAAAACAGAGAGGGGGGGCACTGATTTTGGCGATATTGTGTATATATAAAAGATGCTATAAGGGAGAAACACTTATATAAGGTTGTCCCTATATAATTATAGCGTTTTTGGTGTGTGCTGGCAGACTCTCCCTCTGTCTCCCCAAAGGGCTAGTGTGGGTCCTGTCCTCTGTCAGAGCATTCCCGGTGTGTGTGCTGTGTGTCGGTACGTGTGTGTCGACATGTATGAGGACGATGTTGGTGAGGAGGCGGAGAAATTGCCTGTAATGGTGATGTCACTCTCTAGGGAGTCGACACCGGAATGGATGGCTTATTTAGAGAATTACGTGAGAATGTCAACACGCTGCAAGGTCGGTTGACGACATGAGACGGCCGACAATCTATTAGGACCGGTCCAGGCGTCTCAGAAACACCGTCAGGGGTTTTAAAAACGCCCATTTACCTCAGTCGGTCGACACAGACACAGACACGGACACTGAATACAGTGTCGACGGTGAATAAACAAACGTATTTCTCATTAGGGCCACACGTTAAGGGCAATGAAGGAGGTGTTACGTGTTTCTGATACTACAAGTACCACAAGAAAGGGTATTATGTGGGAGTGAAAAAACTACCTGTAGTTTTTCCTGAATCAGATAAAATAAAATGAAGTGTGTGATGATGCGTAGGGTTACCCCGATAGCAAATATTGGCGTTATACCCTTTCCCGCCAGAAATTAGGGTACGTTGGGAAACACCCCTTAGGGTGATAAGGCGCTCACACGCTTATCAAGTGGCGTTACCGTCTCCAGATACGGCCGCCCTCAAGGAGCCAGCTGATAGGAAGCTGGAAAAATATCCTAAAAAGTATATACACACATACGGTGGTTATACTGCGACCAGCGATCGCCATCAGCCTGGAGATGCAGTGCTGGGTTGGCTTGGTCGGATTCCCTGACTGAAAATATTTTATTCATGTAGAGCATTTAATAGGATGCATTCTATATATATGTATGTGAGATGCACAGAGGGATATTTGCTCTCTGGCATCAAGATAAGTGCGTTGTCCATATCTCCCAGAAGATGTCAGGGACACGACAGTGGTCAGGTGATACAGATCCCATACGGCAGATGGAAGTATTGCTGTATAAAGGGAAGGAGTTATTTGGGGGTCGGTCCATCGGACCTGGGGACCACAGCAACAGCTGGGAAATCCAACCTTTTTTTACCCCAAGTTACATCTCAGCTAAAAAAGACACCGTCTTTTCAGCCTCAATCTTTCCTTTCCCATGAGGGCATGCAGGCAAAAGGCCAGTCATATCTGCCCAGACATAGAGGTAAGGGAAGTAGACTGCAGCAGGCAGCCCTTTCCCAGGAAAAGAAGCCCTCCACCGCGTCTGCCAAGTCCTCAGCATGACGCTGGGGCCGTGCAAGCGGACTCAAGGTGGGGGGGTAGTCTCAAGAGTCTCAGGGCGCAGTGGGATCACTCGCAAGTTGACCCCTAGATCGTACGAGTATTATCCCAGGGGTAAAGATTGGAGAGTCGAGACATCTTCTCCTCGCAGCTTCCTGAAGTCTGCTTTACCAACGGCTCCCTCCGACAGGGAGGCAGCATTGGAAACAATTCACAAGCTGTATATCCAGCAGGTGATAATCAAAGTACCCCTCCTACGACAAGGAAAAGGGTATTATTTTTCCACACTATATTGTGGTACTGAAGCCAGACGGCTTGGTGACACATAGTCTAAATCTAAAATGTTTTGAACACTTACATAAAAGGTTCAAATCGAGATAAAGTCACTCAGAGCAGTGATAGCGAACCGGAAAAAAGGGGACTATATGGTGTCCCTGGACATCAAGGATTACCTCCATGTCCAAAATTTGTCCTTCTCATCAAGGGTACCTCTGGTTCGTGGTACAGAACTGTCAATATCAGTTCAGACGATGCCGTTGAATTATCCACGGCACCCCGGGCCTTTTTACCAAGGTAATGGCCGAAAAGATGTTTCTTCAAAGAAAAAAGGCATCTAAATTATCCCTTACTTGCACGACCTAAAAAGGGCAAGTTCCAGAGAACAGTTGGAGGTCGGAAGAGCACTATCTAAAGTAGTTCTTCGACGGCACGACTGGATTCTAAATATTCCAAGAATCGCAGCTGTTTTCCGACGATACGTCTGCTGTTCCTAGGGATGATTCTGGACACGGTTCAGAAAAAGGTTTTTCTTCCCGAGGAAAAAGCCAAGGAGTTATCCGACCTGTCAGGAACCTCCTAAAACCAGGAAAGGTGTCTGTACATCAATGCACAAGAGTCCTGGGAAAAATGGTGGCTTTTTACGAAGCAATTCCATTCGGCAGATTCCATGCAAGAATTTTCCAAAGGGATCTGTTGGACAAATGGTCAGGGTCGCATCCTCAGATGCACCTGCGAATAACCCTGTCGCCAAGGACAAGGGTATATCTTCTGTGGTGGTTGCAAAAGGCTCATCTATTGGAGGGCCGCAGATTCGGCATACAGGATTGATCCTGGTGACCACGGACGCCAGCCTGAGAGGTTGGGGAGCAGTCACACAAGGAAGAAACTTCCAGGGGGTATGGACGAACCTGGAAAAGTCTATTCACATAAACATTCTGGTACTAAGAGCAATCTAAAATGCTCTAAGCCAGGCGGAACCACTCCTGCAAGGAAAACCGGTGTTGATTCAGTCGGACAACATCACGGCGGTCGCCCATGTAAACAGACAGGGCGGCACAAGAAGCAGGAGTGCAATGGCAGAAGCTGCCAAGATTCTTCGCTGGGCGGAGAATCACGTAATAGCACTGTCAGCAGTGTTCTTCCCGGGCGTGGACAACTGGGAAGCAGACTTCCTCAGCAGACACGATATTCACCCGGGAGAGGGGGGTCTTCATCCAGAAGTCTTCCACATGCTAATAAACTGTTGAGAAAGACCAATGGTAGACATGATGGCGTCTCGCCTCAACAAGAAACTGGACAAGTATTGCGCCAGGTCAAGAGATCCACAGGCAATAGCTGTGGACGCACTGGTAACACCTTGGGTGTACAAATCAGTATATGTGTTTCCTCCTCTGCCTCTCATACCAACGGTATTGAAGATTATACGGTGAAGAGGAGTAAGAACAATACTAGTGGCTCCGGATTGGCCAAGAAGGACTTGGTACCCGGAACTTCAAGAGTTGGTCACGGACGACCCGTGCCCTCTACTTCTGAGAAGGGACCTGCTACAACAGGGTCCCTGTCTCTTTCAAGACTTACCGCGGCTGCGTTTGACGGCATGGCGGTTGAACGCCAGATCCTAAAAGGGAAAGGCATTCCAGAAGAAGTCATTCCTACCTTGATTAAGGCAAGGAAGGAAGTCACCGCGAAACATTATCACCGCATTTGGCGAAAATATGTCGCGTGGTGCGAGGATCGGAGTGTTCCGACGGAGGAATTTCAACTGGGTCGTTTCCTACATTTCCTACAATCAGGATTGTCTATGGGTCTCAAATTGAGATCTATTAAGGTTCAAATTTCGGCCCTGTCAATATTCTTCCAAAAAGAATTGGCCTCAGTTCCTGAGGTACAGACTTTTGTTAAAGGAGTACTGCATATACAGCCTCCTGTGGTGCCTCCGGTGGCACCGTGGGATCTAAATGTAGTTTTAGATTTCCTCAAATCCCATTGGTTTGAACCATTGAATAAGGTGGATTTTAAATATCTCACATGGAAAGTGACTAAGTTACTGGCCCTGGCTTCCGCCAGGAAAGTATCTGAATTGGCGGCTTTATCTTATAAAAGCCCTTATCTAATCTTCCATTCGGATAGGGCAGAACTGAGGACTCGTCCGCATTTTCTCCCTAAGGTGGTATCAGCGTTTCACCTGAACCAACCTATTGTGGTGCCTGCGGCCACTGGCGACTTGGAGGACTCCAAGTTGTTGGACGTTGTCAGAGCCTTAAAAATATACATTTCAAGGACGGCTGAAGTCAGAAAATCTGACCCGCTGTTGATACTATATGCACCCAACAAGTTGGGTGCCCCTGCTTCTAAGCAGACGATTGCTCGTTGGATTTGTAACACAATTCAACTTGCTCATTCTGTGGCAGGCCTGCCACAGCCTAAATCTGTTAAGGCACATTCCACAAGGAAGGTGGGCTCATCTTGGGCGGCTGCCCGAGGGGTCTCGGCATTACAATTCTGCCGAGCAGCTACGTGGTCGGGGGAAAACACGTTTGTAAAATTCTACAAATTTGATACCCTGGCAAAAGAGGACTTGGAATTCTCTCATTCGGTGCTGCAGAGTCATCCGCACTCTCCCGCCCGTTTGGGAGCTTTGGTATAATCCCCATGGTCCTTTCAGGAACCCCAGCATCCACTTAGGACGATAGAGAAAATAAGAATTTACTTACCGATAATTCTATTTCTCGGAGTCCGTAGTGGATGCTGGGCGCCCATCCCAAGTGCGGATTATCTGCAATACTGTACATAGTTATTGTTAACAAATTCGGGTTATATTGTTAAGGAGCCATCTTTAAGAGGCTCTTTCTGTTATCATACTGTTAACTGGGTTTAGATCACAAGTTGTACGGTGTGATTGGTGTGGCTGGTATGAGTCTTACCCGGGATTCAAATTGCCTCCCTTATTGTGTACGCTCGTCCGGGCACAGTACCTAACTGGAGTCTGGAGGAGGGTCATAGGGGGAGGAGCCAGTGCACACCACCTGATCTGGTAAAAGCTTTACTTTTTTGTGCCCTGTCTCCTGCGGAGCCGCTATTCCCCATGGTCCTTTCAGGAACCCCAGCATCCACTACGGACTCCGAGAAATAGAATTATCGGTAAGTAAATTCTTATTTTCTCAATTCGCCTTTTTCCGCATTCGCCTTTTCTGCAATGGTACAGATGCTGCAATTCGCCTCCAGCATATTCAATTCAAGTTTGGAAATTCGCCTGCAGTGCTTTTAGACAGCAAATTCGCGATTTTCACTCCGCCACACTTTGGAGGGTGAAAACAAATAAAAAAATTTTAAACATGTTTTTTTTTGTGTTTTTTTTTTTTTGGAATAGCAGATCTATTTATATTAGAAGGGATTAGGTACTTTTTTTTTTGGGGGGGGAGGCACAAATATTATTTATATATTTTTTTAAAATATTTTTTTTATTTTATTTTTTTTTATTGCTGGAACGGTAAAATCAGGGAAAAAAATGGCGTGGGGTCCCCCCTCCAAAGCATAACCAGCCTCGGGCTCATTGAGCTGGTCCTGGTTCTAAAAATGCGGGGAAAAAATTGACAGGGGATCCCCCGTATTTTTAAAACCAGCACCGGGCTCTGCGCCTGGTGCTGGTGCCAAAAATACGGGGGACAAAAAGAGTAGGGGTCCCCCGTATTTTTAACACCAGCATCGGGCTCCACTAGCTGGACAGATAATGCCACAGCCGGGGGTCACTTTTATGCCGTGCCCTGCGGCCGTGGCATCAAATATCCAACTAGTCACCCCTGGCCGGGGTACCCTGGGGGAGTGGGGACCCCTTCAATCAAGGGGTCCCCCCCCCCCAGCCACCCAAGGGCCAGGGGTGAAGCCCGAGGCTGTCCCCCCCCATCCAATGGGCTGCGGATGGGGGGGCTGATAGCCTTTGTGTTAAAAAAAAAGATATTGTTTTTTCCATTAGTACTACAAGTCCCAGCAAGCCTCCCCCGCAAGCTGGTACTTGGAGAACCACAAGTACCAGCATGCGGGAGAAAAACGGGCCCGCTGGTACCTGTAGTACTACTGGAAAAAAAATACCCAAATAAAAACAGGACACACACACCGTCGACAGTAAAACTTTATTTCACACTACCGACACACACATACTTACCTATGTTCACACGCCGACATCGGTCCTCTTCTCCATGTAGAATCCACGGATACCTGAAAAGCAAAGTTCAATATACTCACCTTAACCAGGGTCCAGAGATAAATCCACGTACTTGGCAAAAAAAGAAAACGCATTTACCCGCACCAAAAACGGACTGAAAGGGGTCCCATGCTGACACATGGGACACCTTTCCACGATTAAGATCTGTCAGTGACAGCTGTCACTGACAGGTCTCTAAGCCAATCAGGAAGCGCAACTTCGTTGCGCTCACCTGATTGGCTGATCGCTGTGACAGCGCATCGCACAGCTCCCTCCATTATATTCAATGGTGGGAACTTAGCGGCTAGCGGTGAGGTCACCCGCCGGTCAGCGGCTGACCGGCGGGTGACCCCACCGCTACTCGCAAAGTTCCCACCATTGAAAGTAATGGAGCGGCTTTGCGAGGCGCTGTCAGAGTACAGACGGCGTCCAGCCAATCAGGTGAGCGCCACGGCAGTAGCGCTTCCTGATTGGCTGAAGGGACATCAGTGACAGGAGTCACGTGATGTCCCGGCATTCGGGGGAAGGGGTCTGATGTGAAAACATTGGACCCCTTTCAGTCCGGTATGGCTCGGTGTTCGGTTTGTTTTTTTACAAAGTACGTGGATTTACCTCTGGACCTGGACCTCTGGACGCTGGAAGGTGAGTATAATTTTTTGACAGGTACCCTCGGATCGTCGGAGATCGTTGCAGTCGGCGTGTCAACACAGGTAAGTATGTGTGTGTCGGCGTATGAAATAAAGTTTTACTATCAAGGTGTGTGTGTCCTGTTTTTATTTGGGTATTTTTTTCCCAGTAGTACTACAGGTACCAGCGGGCCCGTTTTTCTCCCGCATGCTGGTACTTGTGGTTCTCCAAGTACCAGCTTGCGGGGGAGGCTTGCTGGGACTTGTAGTACTAATGGAAAAAACAATATCTTTTTTTTTAACACAAAGGCCATCAGCCCCCCCATCCGCAGCCCATTGGA
This sequence comes from Pseudophryne corroboree, assembly GCF_028390025.1. Lineage (NCBI taxonomy): Eukaryota > Metazoa > Chordata > Amphibia > Anura > Myobatrachidae > Pseudophryne > Pseudophryne corroboree. The sequence goes on along the minus strand of NC_086449.1, from coordinate 500,133,988 downwards.
TGGGGGGGGACAGCCTCGGGCTTCACCCCTGGCCCTTGGGTGGCTGGGGGGGGGGGGACCCCTTGATTGAAGGGGTCCCCACTCCCCCAGGGTACCCCGGCCAGGGGTGACTAGTTGGATATTTGATGCCACGGCCGCAGGGCACGGCATAAAAGTGACCCCCGGCTGTGGCATTATCTGTCCAGCTAGTGGAGCCCGATGCTGGTGTTAAAAATACGGGGGACCCCTACTCGTTTTGTCCCCCGTATTTTTGGCACCAGCATCAGGCGCAGAGCCCGGTGCTGGTTTTAAAAATACGGGGGATCCCTGCCCGATTTTTCCCCTGCATTTTTAGAACCAGGACCAGCTCGATGAGCCCGAGGCTGGTTATGCTTTGGAGGGGGGACCCCACGCCATTTTTTTTTTCGGGTTTTTCCCCGTTTTTTTCCCGTTTTTAAAAATCGCGGCAAAATCCGCCAAATCGGCCGATTTTCGCCCGCGACTCTGGCGAATCCGTTTTTCATTGCATATGGTGAATTCCGGAAGCCACCTTCCGGAATTCACCTGGCGAATTTGGTCGAATTGAAAAAACGGCGATAATTGCCGCGATTTCGCCCACTATTGCATATACCCCACAGGCTACTGGACACTGAGCTCCAGAGGGAGTCGGAACACAGGTCAGCCTGGGGTTCGTCCCGGAGCCGCGCCGCCGATCCCCCTTACAGACGCTGAAGAAAGACGGCGGAACGGAGGTCCGGAAACAGGCGGCAGAAGACTTCACAGTCTTCAGAGAGGTAGCGCACAGCACTGCAGCTGTGCGCCATTGTTGTCACACGGCTCACTGACACGGTCACGGAGGGTGCAGGGCGCTGCTGGGGGCGCCCTGGGCAGCAATATAAATACCTATTTGGCAAATAAATACATCACATATAGCCATTAAGGCTATATGTATGTATTTTAACCCAGGCCAGTTATTAAAAAACCGGGAGGAAAAGCCCGCCGAAAAGGGGGCGGAGCTTATTCTCCTCAGCACTCAGCGCCATTTTCCTGATCAGCTCCGCTGGTGAGGAAGGCTCCCACTCTCCCCTGCACTGCACTACAGAAACAGGGTTAAAAGAGAAGGGGGGCATACATTGGCGATATAATGATATATTAAGAGCGCATATATAGAAACAACACCTTCTAGGGTGGTTATATACATTATAGCGCTTTTGGTGTGTGCTGGCAAACTCTCCCTCTGTCTCCCCAAAGGGCTAGTGGGTCCTGTCCTCTATCAGAGCATTCCCTGTGTGTGTGCTGTATGTCGGTACGTGTGTGTCGACATGTATGAGGAAAATGTTGGTGAGGAGGCGGAGCAAATTGCCTGTAATGTTGATGTCACTCTCTAGGGAGTCGACACCGGAATGGATGGTCTACTTATGGAATTACGTGATAATGTCAACACGCTGCAAGACGGTTGACGACATGAGATGGCCGGCGGACAAATTAGTACCGGTCCAGGCGTCTCAGACACCGTCAGGGGCTTGTAAAAACGCCCATTTACCTCAGTCGGTCGACAGACACAGACATGGACACTGACCCCAGTGTCGACGGTGAAGAAACATACGTAATTTTCCTTTAGGGCCACGAGTTACATGTTAAGGGCAATGAAGGAGCTGTTACATATTTCTGATACTACAAGTACCACAAATAAGGGTATTTTGTAGGGTGTGAATAAACTACTTGTAGTTTTGCCTGAATCAGATAAATTAAATGAAGTGTGTGATGATACGTGGGGTTCCTCCGATAGAAAGTTATGGGCGGTATACCCTTTCCCGCCAGAAGTAAGGGCGAGTTGGGAAACACACCTTAGGGTGGATAAGGCGCTCACACGCTTATAAAAACATGGCGTTACCGTCTCTAGATACGGCCGCCCTCAAGAAGCCAGCTGATAGGAAGCTGAAAAATATCATGACAGTATATACACACATACTGGTGTTATACTACGACCAGCAATCGCCTCAGCCTGGATGTGCAGCGCTGAGGGGGCTTGGTCGGATTTCCTGACTGAAAATTTTGATACCCTTGACAGGGACAAGATTTTATTGACTATAGAGCATTTTAAGGATGCATTTCTATATATGCGTGATGCGCAGAGGGATATTTGCATTCTGGCATCAAGAGTAAATGTGATTTACATATCTGCCAGACGAAGACACGACAGTGGTCAGGTGAGGCAGATTCCAGACGGCATGTGGAAGTATTGCCGTATAAAGGGGCGGTCCATCGGACCTGGTGGCCATGGCAACAGCTGAAAAATCCACTTTTTGTTACCCCGAATCACATATCGGCAAAAAAGGACACAGTCTTTTCAGTCTCAGTCCTTTCGTCCCCATAGGGGCAGGCGGGCAAAGGCCAGTCATATCTGCCCAGGGGTAGAGGAAAGGGAAGAAGACTGCAGCAAGCAGCCCATTCCCAGGAACAGAAGCCCCTCACAGCTTCTGCCAAGTCCGCAGCATAACGCTGGGGCCGTACAAGCGGACTCAGGTGCGGTAGGGGGTCATCTCAAGAGTTTCAGTACGCAGAGGGCTCACTCGCAAGGGAACTCCGGGATCCTACATGTAGTATCCCAGGTGTACATTGGAAATTCGAGACATCTCCCCCTCACACAATTCACAGGCTGTATTCCCAGCAGGTGATAATCAAAGTACCCCTCTTACAACATGGAAGGGGGTAGTATCCCACACTATATTGTGGTACTGAAGCCAACCGGCTCGGTGAGATCTGAAATATTTGAACACTTACATACAAGCGTTCAAATCAAGATGGAGTCACTCAGAGCAGTGATAGCGAACCAGGAAGAAGGGGACGATATGGTGTCACTGGATATCAGGGACGCTTACCTACAGGTCCAAATTTGCCCTTCTCACCAAGGGTACTTCAGGTTCCTGGTACAGAACTGTCACTATCAGTTCAGACGCTGCCGTTTGGGTTGTCCACGGCGCCCCGGGTCTTTACCAAGGTAATGGCCGGAATGATGATTTTTCTTAAAAGGAAACATGGACGCTTTCCTGATAAGGGCAAGGTCCAGAGAACAGTTGGAGGTCGGAGTAGCACTATCTTAAGTAGTTCTACGTCAGCACGAGTGGATTCTAAATATTCCAAAATCGCAGCTTTTTCCGATGACACGTCTACTGTTCATAGGGATGATTCTGGACACAGTCCAGAAAAACGTGTTTCTCCCAGTGGAGAAAGCCAGGGAGTTCTCCGAGCTAATCGGGATCCTCCTAAAACCAGGAAAAGTGTCAGTGCATCATTGCACAAGAGTCCTGGTAAAAATGGTGGCTTATTACGAAGCAATTCCATTCGGCAGATTTCCCGCAAGAACTCTTCGGTGGGATCTGCTGGACAAATGGTCCGGATCGCATCCTCAGATGCATCAGCGGATAACCCTATATCCAAGGACAAGGGTGTCTCTCCTGTGGTGATTACAGAGTGCTCATCTTCTAGAGGGCCGCAGATTTGGCATTCAGGATTGGATGCCGGTGACCACGGAGGCCAGCCTGAGAGGCTGGAGAACAGTCACACAGGGAAAAAATTTCCAGGGAAGTGTGATTAAGTCTGGAGAATTCTCTCTGCATAAATAAGCTTAGAGTAAATTTATAAGGCTCTAAACTTAGCAAGACCTCTGCTTCAAGGTCAGCCGGTATTGATCCAGTGGGATAACATCACGGCAGTCGCCCACGTAAACAGAAAGGGCGGCACAAGAAGCAGGAGGGCAGTGACAAAACTGCAAGGATTTTTCGCTAGGCGGAAAATCATGTGATAGCACTGTCAGCAGTGTTCTTTCCGGGAGTGGACGACTGGGAAGCAGACTTCCTCAGCAGGCATGACCTCCACCCGGGAGAGTGGAAACTTCATAGGGAAGTTTTTCAGCATGATTGTGGACCGTTGGCAAAGACCAAAGGTGGACATGATAGCGTCCCGCCCGAAAAACGGGACAGGTATTCCGCCAGGTCATGAGACCTTCAGGCGATAGCTGTGGATGTTCTGGTAACACCGTGGGTGTACCAGTCAGTGTATGGGTTCCCTCCTCTGTTTCTCATAACCAAGGTATTGAGAATTATAAGACATAGAGGAGTATGAACTATACTAGTGGCTCCGGATGGGCCAAGAGGGACTTGGTACCCGGAGCTTCAAGAGATGCTCACAGAGGACTAAGGGCCTGGGGAGCTAAGAAGGGACTTGCTTCAGCAAGTACCATGTCTTTTCCAAGAATTACCGCGGCTGCGTTTGACGGCATGGCGGTTGAATACCGGATTCTGAAGGGAAAAAGGCATTCCATAAGAGGTCATACCTACCTTGGTCAAAGCCAGGAAGGAGGTGACCGCACAACGTCATCACCACATGTGGTGAAAATATGTTGCGTGGGTAAGGCCAGGAAGGCTCCACGAAGGAAATTCAACTAGGTCGATTCTGCACTTCCTGAAAACAGGAGTGTTTTGAGTCTCAAATTGGGGTTCATTAAGATTTAAATTTCGGCCCTGTAGATTTTCTTCCAGAAAAAATTGACTTCAGTTCCTGAAGTCCAGATTGTAAAGGGTGTATTCCATATACAGTTCTTTTGTGCCTCTAGGGGCACCGTGAGATCTCAACATAGTGTTGGGATTCCTTAAAATCATATTGGTTTGAACCGCTCAAATCTGTGGATTTGAAATATCTCACATGGAAAGTGACCATGCTGTTGACCAATATCTCACATGGAAAGTGACCATGTTGTTAGTCCTGGCCTCGGCCAGGCGATTGTCAAAAAGAATGGGCGGTTTTGTTTTACAAAAGCCCATATTAGAATTTTCCATTTGAACAGGGCAGAACTGGGACTCGTCTCCAGTTTCTTCCTAAAGGGGTGTCAGCGTTGTCACCTGAAACAACCTATTGTGGTGCCTGCGGCTACTGGGGACTTGGAGGACTCCAAGTTACTAGACGTTGTCAGGGCCCTAAAAAAATATATATATATATATATATATATATATATATATATATATATATATATATATATATATATATATATATATATATATATATATATATATATATTTAGGACGGCTGGAGTCAGAAAGTCTGACTTGCTGTTTATATTGTATGCACCCAACAAGCTGGGTGCTCCTGCTTCTAAGCAGTCTATTGCACGCTAGATTTGTAGTACAATTCAGCTTGCACATTCTGTGGCAGGCCTGCCACAGCCGAAATATGTAGATGCCCATTCCACAAGGAAGGTGGCCTCATCCTGGGCGGCTGCCCGAGGAGTCTCGGCATTATAACTTTGCCGAGCAGCTACGTGGTCAGGGGAGAACACGTTTGTAAAATTTTACAAATTTGATACTCTGGCTAAAGAGGACCTGGAGTTCTCTCATTCGGTGCTGCAGAGTCATCCGCACTTTCCCGCCCGTTTGGGAGCTTTGGTATAATCCCCATGGTCCTGACGGAGTCCCCAGCATCCACTAGGACGTTAGAGAAAATAAGAATTTACTTACCGATAATTCTATTTCTCGTAGTCCGTAGTGGATGCTGGGCGCCCATCCCAAGTGCGGATTGTCTGCAATGCTTGTACATAGTTATTGTTACAAAAATCGGGTTATTACTATTGTTGTGAGCCATTTTTTCAGAGGCTACTTCGTTTTGTTATCATACTGTTAACTGGGTTCAGATCACAAGTTGTACGGTGTGATTGGTGTGGCTGGTATGAGTCTTACCCGGGATTCAAGATCCTTCCTTATTGTGTACGCTCGTCCGGGCACAGTACCTAACTGAGGCTTGGAGGAGGGTCATAGGGGGAGGAGCCAGTACACACCATGTGACCTAAAAAGCTTTTTAGATGTGCCCTGTCTCCTGCGGAGCCCGCTATTCCCCATGGTCCTGACGGAGTCCCCAGCATCCACTACGGACTACGAGAAATAGAATTATCGGTAAGTAAATTCTTATTTTTCTGTGGCTCAATGTTCTCAAACTTTGTTTAATGCACAAAGTTATAAAAAATATTGGCTAAAATGACCTTCAGGCTGTGTGTGTATAAGGTGTATGTGTAACATAAATGCATTCTGTGCTTAGATTTAGGACCCATCATCATGATATCTCATTATGGATGCAATTATTCCAAAATACGGAAAAATCCGATATCCAAAATACCTCTGGTCCCAAGCATTTTGGATAAGGGATACTCAACCTGTACTGCCATTTCCTTCCATACAGCCCTGAACCCCTTTTAGCATACGCTGCCCCCTTACTGTCCACCTAACACTTACTGACACCCTTACACACTCACTGTCCATTTCTGTCCACCTCACAGAACATCCCCCCCCCCCCCCCCACATCCCACCCCCTCCCCCCGTATATACAAAACTTAACCACACTATCTTTAAAATCTGTCTTATTCATGTGCAAGCTTGGCTGATGGTGATTGTGCAGTAATATATATTCATATGTTTCTTTTGGTTTTCTGTTTTTATATAGATGATTTTCCAAAACCGCAGTTCACTGTGCAGCCTGAAACGCAGTCTGCACTAAAAGGCTCCAACGTGAGCTTTACATGTTCAGCAGCCAGCAGCAGCGACTCCCCAATGACGTTTTCTTGGAAAAAAGACAATGAGCTATTGCACGATGCAGAGATGGAAAGTTATGCCCATTTGCGGGTACAAGGTGGAGACGTCATGGAATACACCACTATCCTGAGGCTGCGAAATGTGGAGTTTGTCAGTGAAGGAAAATACCAATGTGTCATTTCCAATCATTTTGGAACGTCCTACTCTGTCAAAGCCAAACTAACCATTAATAGTATGTATTGTGTGTGTGTTTGTTTGTTTGTTTGTGTTTTAATTCTGATGTATTTACATGAAATTAAAATGAAATCTCTTTATGGCTTCTTTCAGTTCTTCCTTCATTCACAAAGATGCCGATAGATCTCACAATTCGAGCTGGATCAACAGCAAGGCTAGAATGTGCTGCAGTTGGTTACCCAACACCGCAGATAGCTTGGCAAAAGAATGGTGGCACAGACTTTCCTGCAGCTCGCGAGAGACGAATGCATGTAATGCCAGAGGATGATGTCTTCTTTATTGTGAATGTCAAAATTGGGGACACTGGAGTGTACAGCTGTACAGCTCAGAATAGTGCAGGAACCATTTCAGCCAATGCCACTCTGACCGTGCTAGGCAAGTGTCTTTTACACATACTATTATAATGAAGAATTATGGATTTTATTAGATAGAGTAGTATTTAGGAATCTCTAAGCTTGAAAAATAAGGGTTAGGTGCATTTTTATGTTTTTTGTAAGTTGTTTCACACTAAAATGTAAAAATGATGGCAGCTAGCCATGCTCGAGTGTATCGCAAAGTATCTTTCGATGTCATACTGAAAAACTGTTGCCATATGCTGTGCTTGTTGAGATGAATGTGCATATGGTCTTCTAAAGCCACATTTTCCCTCATTAAGGAATGAGCCTTGCCCGCAATGGCATTTAGTAACATTGAAGTAGGCATTCTGGAGTCAGTCTGGGGGAGGGCACACTTGGAGTTTGTCAGGATTGGTATTGCTTTGTAATTCATTGTAGACGGGATTTAAAGTATAGTGTAGTAAAACATATATTTTTTTTTTGTGTCTTGACAATCTAGAGACCCCATCATTTCTACGCACATTAGTGGATCGTACTGTGTCCAAAGGAGAAACTACAGTCCTGCAGTGTATTGCAGGGGGGAACCCTACACCCAGAGTAAACTGGACAAAGGACGATAACCCATTGGTTGTAACCGAGAGGCATTTCTTCGCTGCAGGGAATCAGCTCCTGATTCTAGTGGACACAGACTTTGAAGATGCTGGAAAATACACTTGTGAGATGTCCAATATACTTGGAACTGTGAGAGGAAACATTCATCTTTCTGTTATTCCTAATCCAACTTGTGATTCTCCTGCAAATGCCACACCATCCTTGGAGGATGACGGATGGGCCACAGTTGGTGTTGTGATTATAGCAGTGGTTTGCTGTGTGGTGGGGACCTCCCTTGTGTGGGTGGTCATCATATACCACACACGGAGAAGGAATGAGGATTGCAGCGTTACAAACACAGGTGGGTACGATGGTAGAGCAAGCCAGGAAATAAGTCATTACTTTTCACTTTTGGGTAATTAGGCATTGCTTAGAGGGGGACACACAACTGAAAAACATATGTTACAAAGTGAACTTTGTCTGGCAGGCCAGCTGTATGGTTTTTTAAAGGGTTTGTGGTTCTTTTGCAAACCAAACCATCTGCTCTGACAAAATACTACTACAGTAGTACTTATGTTTTTCATAAGACTTCTAAAAACCACAACAATTCATGCAAAATCTATATATAACCATACAATATTTAACCGCAAAGTATGTTACAGTATTTTCTCTAGATCTATTATATTAATTTTTAGAAGTATGGCTGCTAAACAACTGGTAACATGTTTTATGCAATTCTGGATCTGTTTCTATTAATGGAGGGTTTTTTTTGTTTTGGTGGTGAGTTTTTTTTTTTTTTTGTTGTTGTTGTATTTTTGCAAATTAAATATTTGTCATGCACACATTTTGGCTTTGCCAGATAATTTTAATTTTAGTGTTCTATATACTGTGGCATTTGTTAATTTGAAGTGTAGTAGTAGTAGTAGTATTATTATTTATTATTATTTTTTTTATTTTTTTAATTACAAAATTGAAGTGTAATTATGTATAACCGAACACCTAATTTTACAGATGAAACAAACCTACCTGTGGATACTCCAAGCTACTTATCTTCCCAAGGAACTCTAGCAGAGAGACAGGAAGGATACATCTGCTCGGAAAGTGGAAGTCACCATTACATAGCCTCCTCCATGAGTGGTTATCTCTTACAGCAAAGAGAAATTAATGGTATGACATTACGTCATTGTCTCTCTCCTCACATTCTGTAATAAAATACAAGGCATGTTCTCCACCGGGCACACCCAGCCGTGTCTGACTGCAGAGAATTGGTAGCCCACACTATTCCCATAATCCACTCAGCCTGAATAGTTAGTGCAGTACCTTTTTAATATGTCTTTAGTGAATAGAAATCCTATTGTCAGCTGCAGGGTAGAAAGCCATCTGGGCACATCACACCTGCTGGTTTCTTCCTCCTTAACAGCCTGTCTATGTCCTTCTGAGCACTCCTCCTCTTTATTTACATGCATAGTTTAGCCTGATCTATCTGACAGTATTAGGTAATGTCACATTCTTTTATTTACAGGTGTTTGCCATTTAGATAATGGAAGTGAAAGTGACTTGGAAGCAGGAAGCGATCCGCTTCAGTTTCATTACATGGCGCCGCAGAGCTCATTATATTTAAAGGGAAGTCTATACAGCCCTGAAGCATGTGGGGCCTATCATGCAGGTTAGTTTATAATTCAAGCAGATGCTGTTCCGTTTAGTTTGTTTTTGTGACGTTGAATTTCATACACACATTCTCACTGATTTATTTATATTTTCTAGGTTACAATCCAGATCAAGATTCTACAAACTTAAATGCTTATGATCCCGATCATTTAAAGCAAAAGGACTGTGGCTTATATACACAGCAATACGATGATCCTTTTATCAAGAATACGGATATCTGTAAAGCATTTCCTATTCATGGATTTGTTGGCTCCATCTGCAAAAGTGAAGATAATAGAGTCAGAATGGATTCAGATACGGACCTTTTTGGCTTGCATAATCCAGACAAAACTTCATACATGGGTAAGTGTATGGAAAGTTGGTAGCCTGATGCCCTTAGTTTATAGATTTAGAATAACAGTATTTTACGTATGTTCCCGAGTTGATGACCCTTTTACCATTTTAACAAAACTGAAAACTGGCAATAAATAAAACATTAGGAAAAAACCTTGGATGTGGAACATATTGCGTCCAAATACTTTTGTTATAATTCACAGAAGGCAGACTGCTTTATACGAAGTAATAATAGTAATAATAATAATAATAATTTTATTTATATAGCGCTCTTTCTCCAACAGGACTCAAGGCGCTTTACAGATATCAAAAACAATGCACATGATACAGAGGATTTGAGTAATACAACAATAGATAAGCCACACAGACATAGAAGAAAACATTAAGCACGCAGAAAGCATAATGCATGATTGGTGTAGGCATTTTGGGTAATAACTTCCAAGGGTTGTGTATTCCACCCTCACAAGGTACCAAGTGCGGCAGCCATCTTGGGCGCTCAGCGTAGGATTACCCAGGGTGGAATAGTCCAAGTAGGTTGGATTTGGGAAAATTCCTGTGTTCCAGACCTGTTCTTAGTCTACTCCAATGGCGAATATTGTTCTTCTAACAAATATACAAAATAAATATATACAAGTGCGCAGCCAGCAGCAGCTGGTGATGGGATGGTCAAGTCCCTGTGGATTAGACTGAAACAATAAAAACGTGAACCAGCGCTGGCTGACAGTAATATATATATATATATATATATATATATATATATATATATATACAATTTATTACGTATAATAAAATAAACCATAAATAAAAATGAGTAATTAGGTTGAAAAGTCACGTGTGCAATATTGCAAAAGAACACCTCTCTAAATAAATCCTGTTAGAAATATCCTCTCATATTTTTTTATGTGGATAATTCCAATGGCTTGGCTAGGACATTTTTTCCTTTTCTCTACAGCACAGGTTCTCAAACTCGGTCCTCAGGACAGTGCATGTTTTGCAGGTCTCCTCACAGAATCACAAGTGAAATAATTAGCTCCACCTGTGGACCTTTTAAAATGTGTCAGTGAGTGATTAATACACCTGTGCACCTGCTGGGTTACCTACAAAACATGCACTGTGTGGGGTCCTGAGGACCGAGTTTGAGAACCACTGCTCTACAGTCATTGTGAATGCAGTATTGTTTACCGGATGATGGTATGCAAGGATCCCTTGTAGATATCTCAGCCTAGGAATGTTCCATGGGTGGCTGGAGGGAATGCCGGATAAACAGTTGTGCTGGTGGTCTAATGCTGGAGCAAAACATCCAAACGATGCCAAGGTGGCTACAAAAGTTCAAATGGTGGAAATGAGGAGTGGTTGGTCCAGGAAAGGGAGGTGTAATAAGCTCATTTCCACAATTTGAACTTCTGCAACCACCTTGGCATCGTTTGGACGTTTTGCTCAAGCATTAGACATTTACAACAGGATTTATTTAGAGAGGTTCTTTTGCAGTATTGCACATGTGACTTTTTAACCTACTCTTTATTTATGGTTTATTTTATTATACGCAATAAATTGTATGTGTGTGTGTATATGTATATGTATGTATGTGTATGTATATATATATATATATATATATATATATATATATATATATATATATATATATATATATATATAAAAATTAAGAAGTCAAACCGTTAATTTGTGAGTGATTAACGGACAGACAGCGCTGGTTCACGTTAATATAATTGTTCTGCTTGTTATGGGGTATATGCAATTCACGGCGAATCGCGGCAATTTTTCGCCGTTTTTTTTTTCCGACTCAATTCGCCAGGTGAATTCCGGCAGGTGCCTGCCGGAATTCACCATATTCAATGAAAAACGGATTCGCCAGAATCGCGGGCGGAAATCGGCCGATTTGGCGGATTTTGCCGCGATTTTAAAAAACGGTAAAAACCCGGAAAAAAAAAATGGCGTGGGGTCCCCCCTCCAAAGCATAACCAGCCTCGGGCTCTTCGAGCTGGTCCTGGTTCTAAAAATGCAGGGGAAAAATTGGGCAGGGATCCCCCGTATTTTTAAAACCAGCACCGGGCTCTGCGCCTGGTGCTGGTGCCAAAAATACGGGGGACAAAAAGAGTAGGGGTCCCCCGTATTTTTAACACCAGCATCGGGCTCCACTAGCTGGACAGATAATGCCACAGCCGGGGGTCACTTTTATGCCGTGCCCTGCGGCCGTGGCATTAACTACCCAACTAGTCACCCCTGGCCGGGGTACCCTGGGGGAGTGGGGACCCCTACAATCAAGGGGTCCCCCCCCCCAGCCACCCAAGGGCCAGGGGTTAAGCCCGAGGCTGTCCCCCCCCATCCAATGGGCTGCGGATGGGGGGGCTGATAGCCTTTTGTGATAATAAAAAGATAGTTTTTTCCATTAGTACTACAAGTCCCAGCAAGCCTCCCCCGCAAGCTGGTACTTGGAGAACCACAAGTACCAACATGCGGGAGAAAAACGGGCCCGCTGGTACCTGTAGTACTACTGGAAAAAAAATACCCAAATAAAAACAGGACACACACACCGTGAAAGTAAAACTTTATTTCATACGCCGACACACACATACTTACCTATGTTGACACGCCGACTGCCACGGTCTCCGACGATCCGAGGTACCTGTGAAAAAATTATACTCACCTTCCAGCGTCCAGAGGTACATCCAGGTCCAGAGATAATCTACGTACTTGGCAAAACAAAAAAACGAACAACGATCCATACCGGACTAGAAAGGGGTCCAATGCTTTCACATCAGACCCCTTTCTCCCGAATGCCGGGACATCACGTGACTCCTGTCACTGAAGTCCCTTCAGCCAATCAGGAAGCGCTACTTCCGTGGCGCTCATCTGATTGGCTGTGCGCTGTCTGTGATGTGACAGCGCATCGCAAAGCCGCTCCATTACTTTCAATGGTGGGAACTTAGCGGCTAGCGGGGGGGTCACCCGCCGGTCAGCCGCTGACCGGCGGGTGACCTCACCGCTAGCCGCTAAGTTCCCACCATTGAATATAATGGACTGGGCTGTGCGATGCGCTGTCTGCTCAGACGCACAGAGCCAATCAGATGAGCGCAACGAAGTTGCGCTTCCTGATTGGCTATAGAGACCTTTCTGTGACAGCTGTCACTGACAGTTCTCTCTGCATTCGGGGATAGGGGTCCCATGTGTCAGCATGGGACCCCTTTCAGTCCGGCATGGAGCGGGTGTTCGGTTTGTTTTTTTCTCCAAGTACGTGGATTTATCTCTGGAGCCTGGTTGAGGTGAGTATATTGATCTTTTATTTTCAGGTACCCCTGGATTCTACATGGAGAAGAGGACCGATGTCGGCGTGTGAACATAGGTAAGTATGTGTGTGTCGACGTATGAAATAAAGTTTTACTTTCACGGTGTGTGTGTCCTGTTTTTATTTGGGTATTTTTTTTCCAGTAGTACTACAGGTACCAGCGGGCCCGTTTTTCTCCCGCATGCTGGTACTTGTGGTTCTCCAAGTACCAGCTTGCGGGGGAGGCTTGCTGGGACTTGTAGTACTGCTGGAAAAAACAATATTCTTTTCATGATCACAAAAGGCTATCAGCCCCCCCATCCGCAGCCCATTGGATGGGGGGGGACAGCCTCGGGCTTCACCCCTGGCCCTTGGGTGGCTGGGGGGGGGAACCCCTTGATTGAAGGGGTCCCCACTCCCCCAGGGTACCCCGGCCAGGGGTGACTAGTTGGATATTTAATGCCACGGCCGCAGGGCACGGCATAAAAGTGACCCCCGGCTGTGGCATTATCTGTCCAGCTAGTGGAGCCCGATGCTGGTGTTAAAAATACGGGGGACCCCTACGCTTTTTGTCCCCCGTATTTTTGGCACCAGCACCAGGCGCAGAGCCCGGTGCTGGTTTTAAAAATACGGGGGATCCCCTGTCAATTTTTCCCCCGCATTTTTAGAACCAGGACCAGCTCGAAGAGCCCGAGGCTGGTTATGCTTTGGAGGGGGGACCCCACGCCATTTTTTTTTATGATTTCACCGTTCCAGCATAAAAAAAAAATATTTTAAAAAAATATATAAATAATATTTGTGCCTCCAAAAAAAAAAAAGTACCTAATCCCTTCTAATATAAATAGATCTGCTATTCCCAAAAAAAAAAAACACAAAAAAAAACATGTTTAAATTTTTTTTATTTGTTTTCACCCTCCAAAGTGTGGCGGATTGAAAATGACGAATTTGCTGTCTAAAAGCACTGCTGTCGAATTTCCAAACTTGAATTGAATATGCTTTGGTCGAATTGCAGCACTTGTATCATTGCAGAAAAGTCGAATTTGCAAAAATTCGAATTTCAAAAAGTCGAGTTTTGAAAGTCCGTTTTTTGGTCGGAAAGCACTGAATTGCATAGGCGATTTTTTTTTTTGGTCGAAAATGACCCGAAATTCGACAATTTCGGGAATTCGACCGCAATTGCATATACCTATATGTGTCCAAACCCTTTTGTACTTTCAAACAAAATAAAAACTGATCAAAAACTTTCATAGGAGTTTAGTTCTTTTAGTTACATGAAAAGATTATCTTTGTAATACATATAAGTTGATTGTAACATAACACAAAAAGAAACAACCCAATATTGTATTTTTCCTATGTGCCTGCTGCTGCCTGCTCTAGCAGTGGAATGCTCATAGAACTGTAAACATATCATAACGTTGCAGCAGAGACCAGTCATATCCATTTGAAAATTTGTCAAATCTCAAATAAGGGTCAGTGTAAGTGACTGTGACAGAAATGGACCATTTCTTCTGGATCCACAGTTACAATTGTGGGTTCATGTATTTCTTTAACAATGTTGCCATTTTTTAATATTGTGCTATATCTATTCTCTAACATGCCAATTGGGAGAATTTACCAAGTTCAGTCACCCCACAGAAAAGTGATGTATAACTAAAGGTATAATACACTTTATCTCAACAAGATTTAGGCTATCTTCAACAAATGCACCACAGATTGCACTACATTTTAGTTAATATAATAGACTAATCTGCTTGTGGTCACTTAATTCACAAATAATGCTAATAGATTTATAAATTGCTGAATAATGATATGGAAATATTTGTAAAAGCATTCAAAGACCACAGTATGCACGCAATTTCTAATAGTTTTTGCATATTAAAAATAAAAAAATGCTATTTATGGTATAATGCACCCCCTAGAGTAAATTATATTAGAAGTCCGAGGCATTCTGCGCCCAGATAAAATGTTGCAGGCACTTATACCTCATAGGTCATGCACATCCACGATATCATCTTACATAAATAGTAAATTAAGAGAATTTTCTTATAGTATACAAGTTTTTCTAATGAACACTGGACCCAAACTCACCATTTACTTTGATTTTCTTCACAATTATCAAATTTTGCCTGCAGTATCTGGAATTTTTTTTTTCTTTCACAAAAAATGGCACAAATGTATGTTCTTGCATGTGGTTTCAGTCTGTATTTGACTTTTATATATTTCTAAATGATTGTCACTGTAGAGCAGGCAATCCCAACATCTGTACTCAAGGCACACTAACAGTCAAGGTTTTAGTGATATTCAGGCTTCATCACACATGGTTAAATCCAAAATAACTGAGGTACTAATATGTCACCTGTGCTCAAGCATGGATATCACTAAAACCTGAACTTTTAGTGTGCTTTGAATACAACCAACCAACCAACCAACCAACCAGCTCCTGTCATTTTTCAAACACAACCTGTAACATGGCAGTTAGGAGCTGGTTGGCTGGTACTTTTATCTCTCTCCACTTTATCACTCCAAAGTTTAGTATATCTCCCCCACAATGCTTGTCTCCTGGAATATTCCTGAACATGAAACCACAATAGAACAGAGGTCAATGGAGTCTTAAACCTTACTGTTTATATACAAAGCTATCATATTATATGTAGAAAAAAAAAATACTTTGTCCTTGGAGAAAGATGACCTATTACAGGTAGCGGAGCATTAAAGACCTTGTTACAATTTATAAATATTGACATTACAAGAACATGATGTTGTTTTGTCGTCTGATGGGCTTACTTCTAATTGATGCTATAGGAAAACTTAGGTTTCAGTGGTTGTAACTCATCTCTTAGGAATATTAGTAAGGGAGCGATGTTTTGGAATAGTGTGTGTGTGTGTGTGTGTGTGTGTGTGTGTGTGTGTGTGTGTGTGTGTATCTATCTAAAATGTTAATGTACATTGATTGGCTCTTTGTTGGTGCTCAAGACCATTGCCCTTAATTATCAATGAGGGATAAGTTTCACTGTGAGTGATAAATTACACCAGCCAGTCGGCTCCTAATTGTCATTTTTCAAACAGTCTGTAACATAGCAGTTAGGAGCTGATTGGCTGCTGCAATTTATCACTCATTGATAAATAAGGGCACATTTGCAGTCTGTACGGTCACAAGCTGTTTTGAATACATCGTTTACATTTTGGTACTGTAAGGCACAAAACGTACTGCACAACACATTGTATTATCTGTAGGTTTGGTTGTATAAATGGGAGTTTGGCACAGAGCAATAATTGCAAAAAAGAGGTGATGGCAGGGCCGGACTGGCCATCTGCCAGTTCTGGCACATGCCAGAAGGGCAGGTGGGCCGATCCGATCTCTCAGAGAGCCGGGAAGGCCACGTGCTGCGCAGCCTCCTGCTCTCTGCTTCAGCCATCCCCGCCGGTCTCCATGGAAATGGGGGGGTGCCGCGAATCCACGCCCCTGCTCACGTATGCCCGGGACGAATTACAGCCCCAGTCCGTCGTTGGGTGATGGGTTGAAAGTCATGTGTTTATACACCTACAAAACATGTACCCCTGCTATTATATTTAATGTAGCAAACATCTAGAGATTTAAAAAAAACAAAAAAAAAAAACTTTTCTTTTCTAATTTACAGGCACATTTGGGAAGTCTGTGTGGAAGCCCGCTCCGGATTCATTTCAACAGACGATGGGTTATTTGACATCCCACAGTAATGAACACTCTTCCTTGGATATACACTTAGACTGCAATAAAGAAGAACCAACAACCATTTTTCCAGATGAAACTGGAATTGTGTTACACAAACAAAATCTGTCTGAAAATCACAGGACTCCTACATTTTACTGCTATGACCTGGACACATAGCAACTTCAGTTTTTGCATTCCTTAATCCAAAGACTTTAAATTGCTACCTCAGCCCCAAAGGATAAAAGTATTTGTAATGAATGTAAAGATCGCAAAAACATATCCCTCCATAAAAATGTATCTGCATATTTTATAGCTTTGACTATAAACCTAAAAATCGCAGCCTTAACTTAAAAACCTGTAAATAGTGATTATAAATATTTTTGTATTTTTTATATTATCAGATTTTTCTATGAAAAGTAAATACTAATGTATTCTAAAGAACTTGCCAAGCCTTCTTGTCTTTTGGCTATTTGCAGGTATTCTATTTGCACAATATATGGAATAAAAAATGCTGTGTGCTTAAAGGGTTTTCGTAAGTTTTTAAATGAAAAATTCACCAGCATATGTATTCCATAAATTCACTTGGCGCCTATGATGACCAACTATTCATAAGGCTGTAACTGACTACACACAGCTTTATTCACCAAACAGCCATCTAAAAATCTAACGGTTTTAATTTTTAGAAATATTTTTTACTAAATATAAATTAATATTGTAAAGTATTTCACAATTTGTTTCCTGCTAGTTTTTACCTCTAGATCAGTGGTTCCCAAACTTTTTTGAATCGCGGCACCCTAGAGTATCAGAATTTCTTTCACGGCACCCCTAGACCAAAAGTTTCTTATTGAGAAAATTATAAAGAAATATTAAATTAAGTAACTTGTGTTTATGTCATCCTTAGGTTCAATTGTGTGGTGTGGAGACAAGACTTGCTTCTGTTTGTCTACATATTTATGATTGGCAGCCACCAGCACTGGTTTAGCTTATTACATTGGACACAATTAATTTGAATTGGTCCTGGACCACCAATCTAAGGCTCCCCTGCAAGTGTCCCGAGGCACCCCAGGGAGCCACGGCACAGTTTGAGAACCACTGTTCTGAGGGAGAGTCCCATTAAAGTTTGAGGCCACTTGCCTACTAGAAAAATATCAGGCTTTCAGTTAGTGATAGAAATGGGTATGCCACTGTCACCTCACATTGCTGGTTACTGTCACTTTTAGCTCATCCCCTTTTAAGTACTTATATTTTCTCTTTTCCTTTTCTCTCCTAATATACTTCCTGTTGGAGCTTTATTGGTGTCTACAGTTTAATTACTTACCAATTTTTCTCAGACGTCCTAGAAGAAGCTGGAGACTCCGTAAGGACCATGGGGTATAGACGGGATCCACAGGAGACATGGGCACACTATAAGACTTTGAATGGGTGTGAACTGGCTCCTCCCTCTATGCCCCTCCTCCAGACTCCAGTTAGATTCTGTACCCAGGAGAGACTGGTCACACACTAGGGAAGCTCTACGGAGTTTCTCTGAAAATACTTTATTTTAGGTTTTTTATTTTCAGAGAGACCTGCTGGCTACAGGCTCTCTGCTTCGTGGGAGTGAGGGGAGAGAAGCCAGACCTACTTCTTCTGAGTTAAGGGCTCTGCTTCTTAGGCTACTGGACACCATTAGCTCCAGAGGGTTCGATCACTTGGTGCGCCTAGCTGCTTGTTCCCGGAGCCGCGCTGTCACCCCCCTCACAGAAGCCAGAAGAAAGAAGCCGGGTGAGTATTAGAAGAACAGAAGACTTCAGTGACGACAGAAGACTTCAGAGTCTCAGAGGTACCGCGCAGCGGTCGCGCTGTGCGCCATTGCTCCCACACACCAACTGCACTACAAGGGTGCAGGGGGGGCGCCCTGGGCAGCAATATACCTCAAAAAGAATATCCCAGGGGAAAGGGGCTTGGGATAAAGAAGTTTACCTCTTTGTGGGGGCACTCATTTGATAAATTTTGTATTTATTGGTTAAATTTAACTTTTAGTAATTCATTAAAAATGTTTATTAGTAGTTTGTGATCACCCTTAAGGAAAACTATGTGATCAGCATATATGAAAAAAAGTAAATTTCTCAATGGTTAAGAGGAGTATATACAGTGCTTATTCCTCTATTATCATGCTTCCTAGGGTGAAAATATCAGAAAATCAAAACATACCCGGTATAATAAATTGGTCATTAATCATACATGGTGGTGGTCCATGAACTCCTATAAGGAAAATGTTAACCTAAAAGAAGAAAAAGGTAACACATCCCAGGAAAAGCTCAACTTGCAGCTCTCCTGGGTATAACAGTTCCTATTGCAATTATAGTATAAATATGCATTTGTTCATAGCAGCTGTTATTTTTCATATTACCACATACATCAATTGCTACAGAAAGGGAATCAAAAAAATATTTTTTTAAATAATATTTATAGTATAAAGCATCAAATATTCACCTTCAGAATCAGCCTATAATATCTACAAATAGGTGGGTGCTCTATAGCCTCATGGCATTTGTCCTACTTCAAACAATTAGAGCCGCATAATTATCAATATTCACATTGAAACAAGGTGTAACAAGTAGTATCTTATCCTTCTTGAAGATAATTCTCATCACTTTGAGACAAAAGCTGTATATAACAGTTGATATCGTTCCCATAGGGAAATCCTATTTGTAACATTCAAAGCAGTATGTGGCAAACAATGTAACTGTTATAATATATTTGAATTCAAAGAAGCATATGGCCAACAATGTAGCGGCTGTGATGTATTCTAAATCAGCCGTAATTTCGCTGAGTTAATTCATGCCGTGACGTTATAGGATCTGAATCGTCTTTCAGTGCTGATTATAAGAATACAAAAGCGAGCTCTCAAAGAGCAGATATACCCTAATTTATAAATGCCATGTATCTCAATAAAAATTGACAGTCAAATAGATTGACACAGAGTAAAGGCCCCGTTCCGTTGCCCCTGGTAACATCTGCTGCCTTCCCATGTGCGCACTGTAGCGCAGTGAATGAGCTGTGAGAGTATTTACCTGGACGGTACCGGGTAGAAGAAAGAAAGGGTGTTTCTGCTTTCGTGCGCTCTCGTGCTCTGGGGCCCTGGTGACACTCTTATCATTGCAGGGTTGCAGGCACAGTTGCGGCACGATGAGAGGACACTGAAATACCTTGCTACGTACGTTTCACCCTCTCAAGGGCTTGTTCAGGCATATGGTGAACAAGCCCTTGAGAGGGTGAAACGTACATTTAGCCCAGTTATCACGTCACTAGACGCAATTACCGGCTACCCGTCATAGACACTCGTGGAGCAGGAGCCGGAGACCCGATACGCGGGGAGACGCTGCCCGCTGCAGTCCCAGCATAGACACTGCTCTACTAGATGTAATTGCACACGGGGAGATGCTGACCGCTGCAGCCCCAGCATAGACACTGCTCTATTAGATGTAATTACAGGGCTCCTGCCATATGAACGTGTGGAGCCAGAGACTCGGTATACAGGGAGACGCAGCCCGATATTCACTATCAGTCCTTCAATCAGAGCCGCCACACGCTGGAACTACATAGAGATGTAGCAAGGTATTTCAGTGTCCTCTCATCGTGCCGCGACTGTGCCTGCAACCCTGCAATAATAAGAGTGTCACCAGGGCCCCAGACCACGAGAGCGCACGAAAGCAGAAACACCCTTTCTTTCTTCTACCCGGTACCGTCCAGGTTAATACTCTCACCTCTCATTCACTGCGCTACAGTGCGCACATGGGAAGGCAGCAGATGTTACCAGGGGCAACGGAACGGGGCCTTTACTCTGTGTCAATCTATTTGACTGTCAATTTTTATTGAGATACATGGCATTTATAAATTAGGGTATATCTGCTCTTTGAGAGCTCGCTTTTGTATTCTTATAATCAGCACTGAAAGACTATTCAGATCCTATAACGTCACGGCATGAATTAACTCAGCAAAATTACGGCTGATTTAGAATACATCACAGCCGCTACATTGTTGGCCATATGCTTCTTTGAATTCAAATATATTATAACAGTTACATTGTTGGCCACATACTGCTTTGAATGTTACAAATAATAGGATTTCCCTGTGGGAACGATATCATCTGTTATATACAGCTTTTGTCTCAAAGTGATGAGTATTATCTTCAAGAAGGATAAGATACTACTTGTTACACCTTGTTTCAATGTGAATATTGATAATTATGCGGCTCTAATTGTTTGAAGTAGGACAAATGCCATGAGGCTATAGAGCACCCACCTATTTGTAGATATTATAGGCTGATTCTGAAGGTGAATATTTGATGCTTTATACTATAAATATTATTTAAAAAAAAAATTTTGATTCCCTTTCTGTAGCAATTGATGTATGTGGTGATATGAAAAATAACAACAGCTGCTATGAACAAATGCATATTTATACTATAATTGCAATAGGAACTGTTATACCCAGGAGAGCTGCAAGTTGAGCTTTTCCTGTGATGTTACCTTTTTCTCCTTTTTAGGTTAACATTTTCCTTATAGGAGTTCATGGAACACCACCATGTATGATTTCTGACCAATTTATTATACCGGGTATGTTTTGATTTTCTGATATTTTCACCCTAGGAAGCATGTTAATAGAGGAATAAGCACTGTATATACTCCTCTTAACCATTGAGAAATTTACTTTTTTTCATATATGCTGATCACATAGTTTTCCTTAAGGGTGATCACAAACTACTAATATACATTTTTAATGAATTATTAAAAGTTAAATTTTGTATTTATTGGTTAAAATTTATCAAATAAGTGCCCCCACAAAGAGGTAAACTTCTTTATCCCAAGCCCCTTTCCCTGGGATATTCTTTTTGTGATTAAACTGTCATAATTTTCCTCTGGGGAGCACCGCCAACAGTGTTACCTTTCAAAAAAGGATTTTTCCTATTTAATTCCTTATAGTTGGTTTTTATATACATCTTGAAACTCAATTATATATTGTTTGCGGCAGTGCAGGACGACTACTCCTTTCGTGCAGCAATATACCTCCCCAATGAGTCTAGCAAAAGATGTATACAGTGCATAGGCACTGTATACGGACCCCCGCCAGTATAAAAATGTAAAATAATAGCGGGGCTGAAGCACACCGAGAAGGGGGCGTGACTTAGCCCTCACAACTCGATACAGCGCCATTTTCTCCTCACAGAGACGCTGTCCCCGCCAAAGCACTGTTAGACAGCTAGCAGTGAAAACCGAAGGGGGGGCACAGTGATTTTAGTGCAATATAGGTGAAAAAATGTAGCACTATATTCTATAATGTGCGTGTAGTCAATGAGTTGTAAATAAGTGTCTGTGTTTTCCCAGTCAGATATACCCATTATAGCTTTTTAGTACACGTGTCGACATGTGTAAGTGCTCTGCCGCAAACAGCTATGGGAATCCCTCTGTCGGCATTGCCGACTCCTGATGGTACTTGATTCAGTAGATGAAGTGTCATCAGGTCGGTAGTTGTATGCCTTTTCAAAAGTAAACACTGTATGGGAGACACAGTCGCATGTGGGTGCCCCTGTCTGCACCAACTGCTATTACTGGGTAAATTAACATGATGTAACTAACCTATACCTGTGTGTGTGTGTGTGTGTGTGTGTATATGTATGTGTGTATATATATGTGTGTGTGTGTGTATATGTGTATATATATATATATATATATATATATATATATATATATATATATGTATATGTGTGTGTATATGTGTGTGTGTATATATATATATATATATATATATATATATATATATATATATACATACATACATACATACATACATACATACATACATACATACATACATACATACATACATATCCAAGAAAACGGCACTGGAGGCTTGTATATGCAAAAACGAGTTGTATTGAAGGCAGACGTTTCGGAGCTCACGCCCCGTCCTCAGTACCAAATACAGTAACAACATACACTGACAAAAACAAACATTTAAATACCTGCACCGATTCACGCCGGTGTCCGCACTTCCGGCCATCGCTTCCC
The DNA here is from genome assembly GCF_028390025.1 of Pseudophryne corroboree. NCBI lineage: Eukaryota > Metazoa > Chordata > Amphibia > Anura > Myobatrachidae > Pseudophryne > Pseudophryne corroboree. The sequence continues at coordinate 500,111,246 of NC_086449.1, read as the reverse complement.
ATCTCACCCTGCTCCGTGGGCGTCACTGTTGCCATATACACTCCCGACGTGCGTGCCACTGTTGCCATAGACACGCACAGCGTGCGTGTCACCGGCTCCACCGCGGCCCAAACAATGCAGGGGGTTGGATCCTAGAAGGGGACTCACACCGTGGGTAATGCGTAGAACGTGCTATAGATAAAAACACACATGTTGGAAAATTACAACATACATTTAACAATGACATACAAACACACTGAGTGGAGATGCAATAAATCACTTTATCATTATAAAGACATGCTAGTTCTATTACAAGTTATGGCTATCATCTATACCATATGCTGTATAATATATACTATATTGACCACCGCATGCCGAGATAAATACAGAACATATATGTCCCAAAGAATTCTATACACAATACCTGGCCGTATATAAGTAAATATCCCAAAAATAAAAGGGATACATTTAAAGCAGATTCCAATTGATCTTGTCATTTAAACCGCCAGGGGAGAAGGTGTTCAATCTCATTATCCATCTAGACGCTTTTTCCAACAGGGCCTTTGATCTGTCTCCTCCCCTTAAAGTAAGGGGTACATGATCTATACCGAAGTATCTAAGGTCATCCAGGGTATGTCGTGCCCTCTTAAAATGACGTGCTACAGGTTGGTCAATAGATTTACCCTCAAGGGTTAGCTTGATGGCAGATCTGTGTGCTGCCATCCTCTCACTGAGCTTCCGTGTGGTCTGCCCCACGTAGAACAAACCACACGGACAGACCACAACGTAAACCACGAAGGAGGTGCTACACGTGATGACATGTCTAATGTTATATCGTTTATCTATGTGAGGATGTTTGAAATCTTTGCACACCACCATGTACTTACATGTAGCACATTTAGGGCATCTGTAACACCCTGGTGCCTTATAATAAACATTAGGGGTGGCAATCTTGCCCATCCTTGTAATATCAGATTTGACCAAGCTGTCCCTAAGGTTGCTGCCACGCCTGAAAGCTGTAATAGGCCTGGTTTCCTTAAACACTGGGAGATCGGGGTCTGAGGTAACTATGGGCCACAGTGCTTTAGTTGCTCTGCGTATTATGGGACTAGCTGTGGTGTAATCACAGGCCCAAGGTAAGATCTTTTGATTACTTTTATGTCCAGATTGTAATAAATCAGATCTGGACATTGACATAATCCTCTGTTTTTGTCCTTCCAATAGCTGCCTATCATAACCCCGACACTCGAACTTAGCAATCATGTTGTCTAACAATGATGGTACTTTCTTAGTGTTACTCGTAATGCGAGCCACCCTCCTAATTTGTGATGCAGGGAGCCCTTTCTTAAGGGGCTCCGGGTGATGGCTAGAGGCAAGCAGAAGTGTGTTCCTATCTGTGGGCTTAGAGTAAATCTCCGTCTGAATCATTCCATCCTCCAGACGGATTTTCACATCCAGATAATTGATTTCCTGATTACTGCAGGTATAGGTAAATTTGATGGGGGACGCCAAGTTATTAATCTCAGACATAAGGGAGTCAAACGTAGCCTGACCTCCAACCCACAGTAGGAACACATCAATATACCTCGTATACATTAAGATATTATCCCTAACAGCTGGATTGCTAAAAAACATCCTGTCTTCTTGTTCAAACATGTATACATTAGCATACGAGGGTGCGACCGATGATCCCATCGCGCACCCCCGTAGCTGTAAGAAAAAATTACCATCAAACAGGAAGTAATTACGGTACAGTGTTAGTTCCAGCAATGTAAGGAACAGCTTATGGTCAAATAATTCGGGAGACAGATTAGTGTCCAGGAACAATTTCATTGCCCGCATCCCTTCCTCATGTGGAATTGACGTGTACAAGCTGCACACGTCTAAACAACAAAGTAAGGTGTGAGCCGGAACCTCACTATATTCCTGTAGTTTGAGCAGGAAAGATGTAGTGTCTTTCAAAAAGGACTTTTGAGACATGAGTAAGGGGTGCAGTATACTGTCCAAAAGCTGGGCCACGGGTTGGTAAAGAGTCCCTTGCAGAAATGATGGGTCTCCCCGGTGGAAGAGTAGCGTGCTTGTGTAACTTAGGCAAAGTATAAAATATCGGATTTTTGGGGGAACTTACATAAAGTGCTTTTGAAACTTTGTCCGGTAATAGGTTCTGATCCGTAGCTTGTTTAAGGATCTCAAACAGTTCCTTCTGGTATTGTAGAACGGGGTTAGTTCTTAGTTTTTTATACACCCCTGCTTCCGAGAGTTGACCATTGATTTCATTCCTGTAATATTCCAAATCCAGGATAACAATGGCCCCGCCCTTATCGGCGGGCCTGATCACAATGTCCTGATAGGAGGAAAGCTGATCCAAGGCCACCCGTTCTTCCCGAGATAGATTAAACTTAAGCTTAACGGGAGCTGTTGTAAATCTTGCTACCGAATCATCCATTAGACGACTAAACGTCTTAATTGAGGCATTTTGTGAAATCGGGTCAAACCGTGACTTAGAGACCTTATGGAGAAATGGATCAAATATTGATAGTATATTTGCTGCTGGAGAATTTTGGAAATGTTCTTTCAGACGCAATTTGCGTGAAAAGTTATGTAAGTCGCGAGACCAGTTGAAAGGATCATGTCCGTTGGTTGGAACGAAGCTGAGGCCCTTGTTGAGGACCTGCATCTCTATAGCTGAGAAAGCTCTTTTGGACAAATTGAAGCTTAGGTGTTCTTCTTGAGCGTTACGGCTCTTACACCTTTTGTTCTGGCCACCCCGGTGGGTGGGAGGCTTGTTGTACCAGTGCTGCCGTCTCGGCCACTCTGATCTAAAGGGGCCGCACTGTGATGTGAATTGTCCTCAGATTCTGATATAGCAAATTCACTATCACTACTGGAGCCTTCTCTCTTATCACCTTTCTTTCTGGGGTTTTGCCATGGTCTTCTTCGCCCAGCAGGTTTACTTCTTCCAGTCGGTTCTGTACCCATCAACCAACGGTAGACCTTATTTTCTTCATAGTCCTGGTCGACAAGAGATTTCTTGTTCCGTTTGAATTTCAGCAAATCGCGTCTATACTGATCACACTGTTTCTCTAGTTTTAATATCCAATCTTGGGACGTGTCTTTTTCCAAGATATCTCTATCTTTCTCCAAGGCCGAGATTTTGTTTCTTGTCAACTCCAATTCACGGTGTGATTCCTTAAGTACCAAAATCATCAAATCGAACCCACACCGGTTCAATATCCCAATCCATTTCCTTATGAATTCTGGGTTGTGTCGCCCAATCGTAGGGACATTTCTAACCCTAAATCCACGGGGTATTTTGTGTTCCCTATAATAGTCCGATAAAGACATACCATGTAATGAAAAATCTATCTCACAACGTTTTAATTTCATGAGCTGAAAAAAATCATCAGCTTTCATGGTGTGATCTGATATAGGTGTGGTGTCTTTAAATAAGATATTTTCAATTTGAGCTGGTGTATACCCAAAGATTTCACCAGGAGACATAGCTTGCATGATCTGACATCCTGTAGAGTCAAGCATTGCAGTAGGCTGACTTTCCATGCTGGTAATTTCTAGATAGTATTGCTGAGTAGCTGTTAACTTTAGACGCTGGTGCTATGCGATGCACCAATGGTCAGCCCTATAGCCTGCAGCAGGGTGTCACAATGTCCAAATGTATACCAACTCCACACAATGCTTATATGAATGTCACTGTATACATTAAAACCAGGTGTCTAAACAGTCTGTATTTTCAAATCAAAACCTGGGTGCCATGCAAATGGTGTCCTAGAACACTAGTGCATACGATCCATGACAGCCGGCACTCCCATCAATAACAGCAACTTCGCCCCGTGCCTGGATACCAAACAGCATGCAAATCCAAGAAAACGGCACTGGAGGCTTGTATATGCAAAAACGAGTTGTATTGAAGGCAGACGTTTCGGAGCTCACGCCCCGTCCTCAGTACCGAATACAGTAACAACATACACTGACAAAAACAAACATTTAAATACCTGCACCGATTCGCGCCGTCCTCACTGCCACACGCCAGTGTCCGCACTTCCGGCCATCGCTTCCCATCTCACCCTGCTCCGTGGGCGTCACTGTTGCCATAGACACTCCCGACGTGCGTGCCACTGTTGCCATAGACACGCACAGAGTGCGTGTCACCGGCTCCACCGCGGCCCAAACAATGCAGGGGGTTGGATCCATGGATCCTAGAAGGGGACTCACACCGTGGGTAATGCGTAGAACGTGCTATGGATAAAAACACACATGTTGGAAAATTACAACATACATTTAACAGTGACATACAAACACACTGAGTGGAGATGCAATAAATCACTATATCATTATAAAGACATGCTAGTACTATTACAAGTTATGGCTATCATCTATACCATATGCTGTATCTCGGCATGCGGTGGTCAATATAGTATATATTATACAGCATATGGTATAGATGATAACTTGTAATAGAACTAGCATGTCTTTATAATGATATAGTGATTTATTGCATCTCCACTCAGTGTGTTCTTATTACATAGTTGAATGTGCTGACAACAAAATCACACAAACAATATCAATGGACATCAAATTTAATAACCCATGGAGGTCTGCATTTGGAGTCACCCTCAAAATTAAAGTGGAAAAACACACTACAGGCTGATCCAACTTTGATGTAATGTCCTTTTAAACAAGTCAAAATGAGGCTCAGTAGTGTGTGTGGCCTCCACGTGCCTGTATGACCTCCCTACAACGCCTGGGCATGCTCCTGATGGGGTGGTTGATGGTCTCCTGAGGGATCTCCTCCCAGACCTGGACTAAAGCATCCGCCAACTCCTGTACAGCCTGTGGTGCAACGTGGCGTTGGTGGATGGAGCGAGACATGATGTCCCAGATGTGCTCAATTGGATTCAGGTCTGGCGAACGGGCGGGCCAGTCCATAGCATCAATGCCTTCGTCTTGCAGGAACTGCTGACACACTCCAGCCACATGAGGTCTAGCATTGTCTTGCATTAGTTGGAACCCAGGGCCAACCGCACCAGCATATGGTCTCACAAGGGGTCTGAGGATCTCATCTCGGTACCTAATGGCAGTCAGGCTACCTCTGGCGAGCACATGGAGGGCTGTGCGGCCCCCCAAAGAAATGCCACCCCACGCCATTACTGACCCACTGCCAAACCGGTCATGCTGGAGGATGTTGCAGGCAGCAGAACGTTCTCCTTGGTGTCTCCAGACTCTGTCACGTCTGTCACATGTGCTCAGTGAGAACCTGCTTTCATCTGTGAAGAGCACAGGGCGCCAGTGGCGAATTTGCCAATCTTGGTGTTCTCTGGCAAATGCCAAACGTCCTGCACGGTGTTGGGCTGTAAGCACAACCCCCACCTGTGGACGTTGAGCCCTCATGGAGTCTGTTTCTGATCGTTTGAGTAGACACATGCACATTTGTGGCTTGCTGGAGGTCATTTTGCAGGGCTCTGGCAGTGCTCCTCCTGTTCCTCCTTGCACAAAGGCGGAGGTAGCGTTCCTGCTGCTGGGTTGTTGCCCTCCTACGGCCTCCTCCACGTCTCCTGTTGTACTGGCCTGTTTCCTGGCAGCGCCTCCATGCTCTGGACACTACGCTGACAGACACAGCAATCCTTCTTGCCACAGCTCGCATTGATGTGCCATCCTGGATGAGCTGCACTACCTGAGCCACTTGTGTGGGTTGTAGAGAGGTCATACAGGCACGTGGAGGCCACACGCACTACTGAGCCTCATTTTGAGTTGTTTTAAGGACATTACATCAAAGTTGGATCAGCCTGTAGTGTGTGTTTCCACTTTAATTTTGAGGGTGACTCCAAATCCAGACCTCCATGGGTTAATAAATTTGATTTCCATTGATCATTTTTATGTGATTTTGTTGTCAGCATATTCAACTATGTAAAGAACAAAGTATTTAATAAGAATATTTCATTCATTTAGATCTTGGATGAGTTATTTTAGTGTTCCCTTTATTTTTTTTGAGCAGTGTATAATGTGTATTAAAATATGTGTATTCATATTACAATTTCTAATGAATGCTGAAGTAATATTATTCCTTCTCATGTGCTGGTCGCTCTGTTGATAAAGCTCTAGGTCAGCCGTGACGAGATGGTCTCAGATCCTCACGAGGAGTCCGAGTGTTTATTCTTTTCCCGCCGTGGATAGAAAAATGTGAAAGTCAAACCCCTTGTCTGCACGGGGCCCTGTCACAAAGGATCGTATACAGGAAGCTAAGTGATATTTTAATTATATGCTTTGATGATATTTGCATTACATACGCATGGGGGAGTGCTTGTATTCAGAAATGTTCGGTTACCTTGGCATCCGATAGAATTACCCTAGAGAGAGAGGTGATGTTTCTTATGTTGGGTCTTCTCTATAACATTGGGCAGGCTGCCGTGCGACTACAGGAGGTATGGGACTATTGGGTGCACGGGCCACTTCCATGGCCCTCTCGACTGGGAGGGCGTTGTGGATTCACCAAGGGAATGCTGAGGCTGACTCTGAGAGATACTGGAGTATTTTCCCTATGAAGGTGTAACCGGTGTTTGGGGATGCCTTTGTTAAGTTACCCTCGGCCGATACCACTGGTAAGTCTACCTTCGTGTGATAGGTTCCCTCACAACGTTGATGACGCATTCTTTTGTGGGATGCAGACATTTTAACCGGTTGGATACCGTTCTTTTTTCTCTTTCTTTGCAGATAGTGGAAGAGGTCTGCAGCCTTTTCAGGTTCGCAGAAGCAGATATCGTCTTCTGTTTCTACCACATTCACCGCATGTCGCTGGGTACATCTTGCTGGAGCCCACACCGGTGGGAACTCGTCTAATACTCATCAGTCAGTCCTGGAATGGATTTGGACCAGTGAGTTAATAATAGAATCCAAAGGGGGACATACTGGAGTTTACAGATGATTCCCCTCACTGATTTTTAAAATAGATCTTACCGATTCTCCTCTGGAAGGGGAGATAGCATGCAACGCCATACCAGAGTTGCGTCAGGATCAGGACATTGTCCTGCTGTCCCTGTCAAAAAAAAAAAGGATTTCTACTTAAGAAGTTGAACTACAGGATGGAATCTCTCCGGCCAGGGATCTCCAACACGTAAAGAAGAAAGTGGGTTTAAATGCGGTTTCATCCGCATTAAGCTTACCTGGGTTTGCTATCCAGGTTTGTCTTTGCCATTTCACCGGAGTGATGGCAGTATGATGGTTTTCCTTCAATAGTAAGAGCCATTATTATTCTGTACTGAGACGCTCTCCTGACTACGGCGAGGTCAAGAAACAAGTGGTACAAATCGTTGTTTCTCTCTGACAGTTCTTCAACACAGAGAATGGCTGTTGTTCCCACCAACGCAGATGTCGGAGGTGGGTATACGATTAGATACTGAACGGTTGAAAGTTTGTTTCTTTCCTGTGGGAAGAGATCGGAGGATCCAGAGTCGTATCAGATTTGCAGTGACAACCCATCAATATGTTCCGTTGATGAAGAAGGTGGTTGCGACCTTAGATGGCCTTTTCGGTGAGCAGGTTAAATGCCAGAGTGGTTTTCACGGGACCAGTTGGACATGTGGTCCAGGTCTCACCTGCACATGCACCGGAAAATAATCCTAAGGACCAGGATATCGCTCCTGTGGTGTCTGCACAGTGCTCATCTCCTAGAAGGACGAAGGTTAGGGATCCAGGATTAGAGCCTTGTGTCTATGCATGCAGGTCTCGGGAGCAGTCTTTCCAAGGGAAGTATTTCCAGGGGAAAAGGGCAAGCTGGGAAGCTTGTCTGCTATAAGCATTCTTGAATTAAGAGCTATTTTCAACGAACATCTTCGTGATCTGCCCGTGTTAATTCTGTCGGCCGACTTAACAGCAGTGGCGTAAGTAAGCTGCTAGGGCGGAACAAGGAGCAAAGCCGCATTGGCAGAAGACGCAAAAGTTTTCCGCTGGGCAGAAAGGCAGGTAAACGCTATATTAGCAGTCTTCATTCCGGATGTAGACGGAGAAATAGATATCCTCTGCAGACGTGATCTCCATCCGGGAGAAATGCAATCGTCATCAAGAAGTTTTCACAGAAGTGACAAGTCTTTGAGGAGTGCCTCAATTGGACATGATGGCGTCTCGCCTCAACGAGAGACCCCAGGGATATTGTTCCAGGCCAAGGGACACTTAAGCTATAGCAGTGGACGCACTCGTGACACCTTGGGTGTTTTTCAGTCTGTCTCTGTGTCCCCTCCACTTTCACTATTTCCTATGGTGATACACATAAGAAAACAAAGGTTCAGGCGATCCTCATTGTTCCGGTCTAGTCAAGGAGGGCTTGGTATCCAGATCTTCAAGACTTACTCATAGAAGATCCATAGCCTTTTTCTTCTACGAGAGGACCTGTTGCAGCAGGGACCGGGCGTGTATCAAGACTTACAACAGACAAGGAGGAAGGGGGGGTGCAAATCTTTCCCAAATTCCCTTCCGCGCACTGAGAATTACCTGTAACAATCCCTGAACCTATCTGGTAATAAAATTCAGGGAATTCGTCACTCTCTGTTTGGAAGTGTTTTAGTAATAGCCTTTATCATGAGGCATACTGTGACAAATTACATGGCCCTATGTGGGCACTGCTATTATGTAGGTTAGGACTGCTGTATCAGAGAAGCCGTGAAGTGGCCAGCAGCTAAACATGTGTTTGCAAACATTTGTGACGAATTCTCTGAATTTTATTACCAGATAGGTTCAGGGTTTGTTACAGGTAATTCTCAGTGTGCGGAAGGGAATTTGGGGGTGGGGATTTGCACCCCCCTTCCTCCTTGTCTGTTGTTTGTCTGTGACCCCTCCCCCTTCCAGCACCTGATATATAATTACCTCTGCTTGTGTATCAAGACTTACCGCGGTTGCGTTTGGCGGCAGGGCGTTTGTACGCCATATCCTAGCCCGGTGAAGTCATTCCCACTTTGCTTCGAGCTAGGAAAGGAGTAACTGTGAAGCTTTACCTCCATATTTGGAGGAAGTAGGTGTCTTGGTGTGAATCCTGGAAGGCTCCTACGGAAGAATTCAGCTGTGTCGTTTTTCTCCATTCTTTGCAAGCAGGTGTGGATACTGGCCTAAAGTTAGGCTCCATTTCAGTGCGGTGTTCGGCCTTATAAAATTTTACGGATGTTCAGACTTTTGTGAAAGGAGTGCTGCACATCCAACCTCCGTTTGTGCCCCCGCTGGCACCGTGGGTCCTTAACGTGGTATTTCAGTTTCTTATGTCACACTGGTTGGAACCTTTATGAAAGGTTGTGTTAAAATTTCTCTCTTGGAAAGTGGTCATGTTATTGGCCTTGGCATCCGCAAGGCAGGTGTCGGAAGTAACGGCTTTGTCTCACAAGAGCCCCTATTTGATCTTTCATGTGGATAGAGCGGAATTGAGAACTCAGAAAATAGTTCTGCCAAAAGTGGTTTCTGTGATTCCCAGAAACCAGCCTATTTTGATGCCTGTGGTTACTTAAGCATGGGCAGATTCAAAGTCTCTCGATGTAGTCAGGGCTTTGAATATTTATGTCGCCAGATCGGCTCAGATTGGAGAAACAGAGGCTCGGTTTGTCCTGTATGCTCCCAGCAAAATTGGGGTGCCTGTTTCTATGCAGTCTGTTGCACGCTAGATCTGTGATACGATTCGGCATGCTCGTTCTACGGCTGGATTGCCGTTACCAAAGTCGGTGGAGACCTATTCTTCTAGGAAGATGGGCTCTTCTTGGGCGGATGCTCGAGGAGTCTCGGCGGTTCAACTTTGCCGAGCGTCTGCTTGGTTGGGTTCAAACACTTTTGCCAAGTTCTACAAGTTTGATACTCTGGCTGATGAGGACCTCATGTTTGCTCAATCGGAGCTGCAGAGTCGTCCGCACTCTCCCGCCCGGTCTGGAGCTTTGGCATACACTCCATTGTCCTTACGGAGTCCCCAGCATCCTCTAGGACGTCTGAGAAAATAGGATTTTAATACCTACCGGTAAATCCTTTTCTCTTTGTCCGTAGAGGATGCTGGGCGCCCGTCCCAGTGCGTACTGTATAAGCAGTTATTGGTTATGGTTACACTCTTGTGGTGTTTCTTTTCAGTCAGGCTGTTGCTGACGTTGTTCATGCCATGGCATGCGGTATCTTATTGTTGGTTGTGTTGACACACAGGTTGTGTTACATATTCTTTCAGCATGTGGCTGTGTTCTATAGAATGCCATGTTCTGCGGCATGTTCGAGATGTGAGCTGGTATGACACTCACCATGTTTAAACAATTCTTTCCTCGAAATGTCCATCTCCCTGGGCACAGTTCTCTAACTGGAGTCTGGAGGAGGGGCATAGAGGGAGGAGCCAGTTCACACCCATTCAAAGTCTTAGTGTGCCCATGTCTCCTGCGGATCCAGTCTATACCCCATGGTCCTTACGGAGTCCCCAGCATCCTCTACGGACTAAGAGAAAAGGATTTACCGGTAGGTATTAAAATCCTATTTGTTGTGCCGATGTTTTCTGTGTGAAATATAACTATATGATGCAGAATGTATCACACGGACAGTAAAGACAGGGCAAAAGTAAAGTTTCAAATGTATGAAGAGGTTCTGTATGATCTCATTTAACAGAGAATTTTGCACCATGTGCATTATCTGCACCATTGAGACATTAGATCATCTTGTCTCCTTTGACAATGCTAAATTCCCTTGTCGTATAAACAACCCTTTATGAAGTCTAAGAACACTGTACGCTGTTTACTTAAGAAGTACCGTAATGGTACGCTAGTTGCGTAACGATCGCTCAGCCGTAGGCGAGACGCTCAAGCGTCACGTTCGCTCACGGCCCAGTGATCACAGGACACGTTATTGGCTATGACTAGAGTAATGATTCGCTATGGCGTAGCGGACGCTCGAGACCACGAGGAGATCACCAGCGGCGCAGACGCTCACAACGCTATACCTTTATGTCTAAACCTTATACCAAAGAAATACACGGAATACCTTAATGTGAATACAGGGTGTAAGTGCAACCTTGTGTAACCTGACTAACTACAAAGCTGCTTGAGCGTCACCGACGCTCAAGTGAACACTTAACACTATAGGAAATACACAGATACTGGTTTAGGGTCCAAAGCCTATTAACTGTATTATATCTAGTATACTTGTAAAAAGGGAATAACAGTACAAATGATACACTACAATATAACAAAGACTTCCTAACCAAAATACAATACTATCTAATACAATACAATACTAGTCTAGGGGAGATACGAGAGAAAGAGAAGGGAAAGAGAGAGAGAGACGGAGAGAGATGAGAGAAATTGGCTCACAGAAAGACAATGATTACGGAGAGAAACTTACGCACAAGGGTAAACGATCGCATGCGCCTGGACATCCAGCACCCGATTTTCAGCAATGAGAACCGTTGAAGAGTGAGAGCTGGATGTGGTCGGCCTGCCTATTTATGCCCCACACACAATGCAATCTCATAGTCCCTACAATCCCATTGTCCATTGGATGAAGGAATTCGACCCTGCATCACAACAAAAGGTCATAGGTTGATTCATACAGGTGGGCTGTGACGATTTCAAACAGCTCAGGTGGGTGGGGAACTAGGTTTCCCGCCGCATACCTGAGTATGAGTAAATAGTAGAAATGGACATAAACTTCTTATGTCCATAACTATTCGCACGAGCGATTAATACGCTCCAAACCAACACCGGAATATTGCTAATTAAATACTCTTCCGATGGGTACCAAACACTGCTGTATGATTCTTGTTAGACCCTTCGTACGATACAAAGAGGGATTACTTTAAACAGGGACCTTCTATATTAACCAAACTTTCAGAAACTATCAAAGGGATCATGATCTATAAACTACATTAATTGTGAAAATATGTAACGAATGAGTCGCACGCTACGACTACATAAACTCTACCGTAAATACGCATACCGCGCCTGCGAGTGCCCGCTATTGCGGGTATGCGCCTTCACGGGAGAGCGTACGCATGCGCAGCGCGGACCAGTGTGCGGTGCAAATATGGCAACGTGCATAGAGACATTTTTCTGACTTTGACAGTCCACCCTTTGGCAGTCAATAATAACTGCCACAAAACATTTAAGGAGAAAAATGCAAGTCAGGGGTTAATACATTTCCATGGTTGGGTAAGGGAGGAGAGAGGAGAAGGTGTGAAGAGGGTATGACCTAGTGAGATAGCAGAAGCATGTGTGTATGAATCCATGTTTGGGGGGGTCATGTATCATCGTGCCGTACGTGTTGTACATCAAGCTTCGAGGTATTGCGAAGTATACATTTGAATTCCTTCTTATCTTGTGGTACAGGTCTGTGGATGGGCTGTCAAACTTTACCGAGCTCTTTTCGGATTTTGAACAAAATGGGGAGCACATTTTAGTTGATGATACATGAATGGGGGAGGTATGTGGTTGCTGATATCTGTGCCTGTATTCCCTATCGTCTATGTGTGTCATTACCTGAGGGTTGTAGAGATGAAGATAAAGAACACTTATGGAAAATGCAATGATATTCTATGTCAGGGAAATGTACATCTGTCGTCGAAGTTGTGTTCGGTATCTGTTGAGAGTCGTCTTCTTTGCGCTGTATTGCTCCTTGGGCATGAGCAAATAGCTTTGTCAGAGCCATCGGATTTACAAAAAAATGTTGGGCTAGCGTGAGTTTAAATGTACTAGGGAAACTGGGGATCCATGGCAAAGTTCATCAAGTGTCCATTTCTCAAGTGGTCAAAACTTCATCTTTGGTGCTTGTCTGTTGTCTGTATAGCGTCTCGTCAACTTCCTCGTCCAAGGGGGTCTTTGTATCTTGGAGAAAAGCAGAAAAACAGGTGAAAGAAACGGACCGTATAATCGCATTTTCATCCCATCCTGGTTTCTATCATTGGGTCATAAATCAAATCCAGGTTAATTACAGTTTCCTCGCTCCTCAAGCTCATCACTCTTGTACTTTGTTTGCACCTCATTAAAGCCTGCCCGCATCTAAATATCAATCCAATCGATATAACGACACCCAAGATACATAGTAGAAACTTTCCAACATCCATTATGACTCCTTGAGCCCAGTCTCCCAAACCGGAGAACCAATTTCGCGGGTTCAACCATGACACCCAACCAGTCAGCTCATTTCCTACAGCAGCAAGGGTGAGATTGTGTTTCCGACGAAATTCCCACTTCAATTGGAGAATATCATCCATCTTTTGGTCTATGACCTCTACCGGATCCTCGGTGCTATTCGTGATATAAGTGCAACACTTTATGCCGTACTGTGTTGCCAATGTAACACAATATCCGCCTGTTACTGCTGTAAGATAATTAAGAACCATCCTATGCTGAACTAGTTCTGTTTAATAAGCTTGAAGTTCTCTTCCAGTGTATCTAAACGTGTCATCATACATTTCAGTGATCTTATCTAACAAATTGGCGAGTGCGGAAATGTATCTATAATTCATCACTCCCCGAGCGGTACGAGTGAAATCTAACGCTACCAGGACCTGAATCCCGGTGGATTCATGGATAAGATCAGAGGCCGGATGCTCTAACCTTTCTGACAGTTGTCTTTTAACTCGGTGCTCGTAATGAGTGTGAGTATAAGGAGCTTGGGCACCACGGTGTATGTCCTTCATTTTGTCATGTGTAACAGTCATCACTTCAGGCAATACTTTTCCAATATAACACAATCCTTCAGAGTTTGGGGCAAGCCACTTGTACGCCTTTCTCCCGCATATGAAATATGCATCATCGGGGAGAACATATGGGACGGAGAAGGACATGACCATGTTACAAACCTTCCAGGTGAAATCTCCTGACCCTAATTCTTCCATCTGCCTAATGCACGTATCAGTTTGTACGATATGTGCACAGTATCCTGGTGATACCTCTCCAACTCTAGTAATCCTATTTCCTAAGGTATATCGATACCGGAAAGATTTTCCTCTACTGGCTATGTGGCGTACCAGCTCTGTATCTGTAGGCATTCTATCTGCTCTGTGTGAAAAGGTCATGGTAAGGTTGCTCCATGACACTTCCCAATTTCCCGGTTTTCTGGGATTGGAGATGTTGAAACATAAGAGGGACCTATCCACATGGTATTGGTGGAGCTTCAAACTAGGAGGGCTGGAGATGTTAAACCTCCGGTCCACCGGTCTCCCACCATTTAGCTCAAGTACCTCCCCTAACGTTAAAGGAAATGGTACTAGCCCTGATTTGCTGTGACCCTGAGGTACTTGAGAGCATACCCAACAATCTGTTTGGTTTAACACGTTACCCACTAAGGAGTGATAGTCACTCAATGGATGCCGGTCCATATGGATATTAAAACTAGATTGGCATTTCTTTATGCATCCATCTTCAACCAGATTATCACAGAGCCTACAGATACAATTTTCTTCAGCTAACAATCCATCACAATTTCTTCTATCGGATCGTTTTCTGATACTCGCCTTTGCTTGTTGGTTTGGTTGATCTTGGAAAACTACGCCTCCATCATCATAATCGGAACCCATTCCAGATCCTCTCTCGACCTCTATGGTACTCTCGCCGGAACAGACTGCTCTGGTCAACATCATGGTTACCATCAAAATCCGGATCACAGTCTCTTGGGGCAAGTCCATCTTTGAGGAGGAAATAGAGAAGAATGAGAAGGGGGAAAAAGAAATTTCAAGGAAGAGGGGATGGGAAGTGGAGGAAAACAATAAAAGGGAGAAGGGAGTCGACAACTGCTTTCGGTCTTCAAGGCTCAGGTGCCGCCTCAGTCCTCCTGGAACAGACACTCCAGTGATACAACCTCTACCGTCTGTTCCTTATCACGGGACTTCTCTGGATCAGCAACCTTTTTGCAGTGGGATGAATGGACCCAAGTCTCTCTCTCAGCCACCTTCAATGCTGTGGTGCTAGTCAATAAGACCTGGTATGGTCCTTCCCATCTATCAATAAGACAACCTGAGCGTAGAAAATTTCGTATCATTACATAATCCCCAGGTTCAATGTCATGACAATTACTATCTGGTAAATCAGGAATCATCAACTTCAGATTATCATTTTGATTTCTCAACTGCTTACTCATGTTAATCAAGTACTTTACAGTTACTTCATTGTTACATTTCAAATCATCCTGGGGGTTAATCATGACATGCGGTTGTCGACCAAACAAGATTTCAAAAGGAGACAGATTAAGAGGGGACCTGGGAGTGGTTCTGATGCTATACAAAACAATGGGTAAAGCTTCTGGCCACGTCAATCCTGTCTCTGTCATTACTTTACTCAATTTATTTTTAATAGTGCTGTTCACTCTTTCGACCTTCGCGCTCGCCTGTGGACGGTACGGAGTGTGCAGCTTGCTATCAATTCCCATCAACTTACACATTCCTTGAAAGACATCACCTGTAAAATGGGTACCCCTATCACTTTCAATGATTCTAGGGATACCATATCTACATACAAATTCCTGCACAATTTTCTTAGCGGTAAACATAGCGGTATTTGTAGCTGCTGGGAAAGCTTCGACCCAATTCGAGAAAACATCTATACAAACAAGTACATATTTCAAATTTCGACATGGGGGTAATTGAATGAAGTCGATTTGTATTACCTGGAAAGGGCCGCCGGCAGGTGGGATATAGGATGGTTCTGTAGGTATTGCTTTTCCAATATTCTTTCTCAGACAGGTAAGGCATGACATTGCTCTTTTACTCGCATGAGAGGAGAATCCTGGGGCGCACCAGTATGCTCTTACCAATTTGCACATCCCCTCCTTGCCTAGATGAGTCAGCCCGTGAGCTGCTTCAGCCAGGCATGGAAGGTATGCCCTGGGGGCCACTGGTTTACCATGTCCATCCGTCCAGAGCCCTGAGGACTCCTGGCCATATCCCTTTGCCTTCCAGACTGCTCTCTCCTGTGTGGAACACAAATTCTGCATCTCACACAACTTTTGTGTGTTGATGGTATTAAATACCATCAGTTGTGTGGTGTCTGTCTGTATGGGGGTAGCAGCTGCAAGCTTTGCGGCTTCGTCTGCTCGGCTGTTACCAAGGGATACTGGGTCTTGGCTATATGTATGTGCTTTACATTTGATAACAGCCACTCTGTCGGGTTCCTGTATCGCTGTTAGAAGCCTTTTTATATATGCTGCATGCGCTATCGGTGTACCAGCTGCCGTCATGAAATTTCTGAGGCGCCATAGGGCTCCGAAATCATGTACTACCCCGAAGGCGTATCTAGAATCGGTGTAGATATTGGCTGACTTACCCTTAGCCAATTCACATGCTCTGGTTAGGGCGACCAGTTCAGCAACCTGGGCTGAGTGAGGTGGGCCTAGCGGTTCCGCTTCTATGGTGTCTTGGTCATCTACGACTGCGTATCCAGTACACAAGTCTCCCGAGTCTGACTGTCTATGACAACTACCGTCCGTGTAGAACGTGAGTTCTGCATCTTCCAGTGGGTTGTCACTGATGTCAGGCCTTGCGGTAAAATTTTGGGTCAAATATTCCATACAATCATGTGTATCTCCCTTTGCATTAAATCCTCCTTCCCCATCACTCTCACCTTCCACCCTTTGTGCCTGACCAGGCACACCTGGGAGAAATGTTGCAGGATTTAATGCACTGCATCTCCTTATGGTGATGTTTACTGGGGCCATTAATGCCAATTCCCATCTTGTAAACCTTGCTGATGAGACGTGTCTGGTTTGGGCAGAATTCAATAAGGCAGATACCGCATGCGGTGTATGGATTGTGAGGTTGTGGCCTAGCACGATATCTTCGCTTTTCGTCACTAGCAATGCTATCGCCGCAACGCTACGCAAGCATGTGGGGAGGGATCGCGCTACCGTGTCTAGCTGGGCGCTGTAGTATGCAATTGGCCTGCTGGCGTCACCGTGTTTTTGGGTTAGTACACCTGCTGCGCACCCAGCACTTTCTGTTCCGTATAGTTCAAAGGGTTTCCCATAGTCTGGCATACCTAGTGCTGGTGCCTGCGTTAGGCACTGTTTGAGTCTCTCAAATGCTGTTTCGGATTCGTCTGTATGCGAAATCCGGTCAGGTTTGTTTGAAGAGACCATTTCCTGCAAAGGTAACGCCAATATGGAAAACCCTGGGATCCAATTACGGCAATACCCACACATTCCTAAAAACGTCCTGATCTGTTGCTGGGTTTGTGGCAGTGTCATGTCTCTAATGGCTTGGATTCTATCAGCGGTCAGGTGTCTCAGTCCTTGTGTTAGACAGTGTCCCAAATATTTTACCTTAGTCTGGCATAATTGTAACTTGTCTTTGGAAACCTTGTGACCTGTGTCTGAAAGATGAAACAGGAGCTGTTTCGTATCCTTCAGGGAAGCTTCCAGTGAATCTGAACACAGCAGTAAATCATCCATATACTGTATCAATACTGATCCACTCTCTGGTTGGAAAGACTGTAAACAATCATGCAAAGCCTGAGAAAATATACTTGGACTATCTATGAAACCTTGGGGTAACCGAGTCCACGTGTATTGGACTCCTCTGTATGTGAATGCAAACAAATATTGGCTGTCAGGGTGCAGGGGTACCGAAAAGAAAGCGGAGCAGAGGTCAATAACAGTGAAAAATTTGGCAATGGGAGGAATTTGCATTAGGATGACAGCTGGATTAGGCACTACGGGGAACTGACTTTCAACTATTTTGTTAATCCCCCTTAGATCCTGCACTAGCCTGTAACCCCTCCCCCCACTCTTTTTAACAGGGAAGATGGGACTATTTGCTGTGCTGGACGTTCTTACTAGAATGCCCTGTTGTAGCAAGCGCTCTATCACGGGGAAAACTCCTAACTCCACCTCTGGCTTCAGAGGATACTGTGGGATTTTTGGAGCTATCCTACCATCTTTTACTTGTACAACTACTGGAGCTACGTTTGCCATTAATCCAGTGTCCTGTCCATCTTTTGTCCAAAGTGACTCTGGTATCTGAGATATCATCTCTTCTACTTGGGATGGATTCCTATTTGTCATAATGGAATGTGACATTAATTTTGATGGGGAGTCTAACATGTCTCGTACCTCCTGAGCGTGATTCTCAGGTATGTCCAGGAATACACCTTCAGGAGTACAATAAATGACGCAACCCATTTTACATAGTAAGTCTCTCCCCAGGAGATTAGTTGGTGCCGATGCAGCCAGCAAAAAGGAATGCTTGGTATGCAAAGGCCCTATTGTAATCTCGGCTGGTTTGCTAACAGGGTAGTGCTGGACTACTCCTGTTACTCCCATGGCTGGAATTGTCCTACCAGTGGTTCTCATGCCCACTGTCGAATTTATCACTGACTTGGCCGCCCCTGTGTCTACAAGAAAGTTTAAAGTTTCACCAGCTACATTGATTGCAATCTCTGGTTCGCTTCCAAGACTGGCAATCAATTTAACTGGCTGCAGATTACAGGTGTGGCCACACCCCTATTGGGTATGCTGACCTCCCTGAATCCCATTGGCAGCAACTACTTGTGGGGGAGTTAGCTGGGAACTACCAGAGGCCTGCCAGTCTCTGTTCGGGGGATATCTTTTTGTTTCCCCTGTATGTGGCTCAAAACTCCGCCTCTGTGGACCCTGCTCACAATGTCGTGTGTTGTGTTGTTGTCTAGGGGGTTGAAAAGATCTTTGTACATTCTTTGTTCTACATTCTCGTGCAAAGTGTCCCGGTCTGTTACAAGAAAAACATGTTATTACACTTGCCTTACCCACAGGATTCGGTGGTACATACGCAGGCTGCCTTGTGGTCAGCGCCTGTATACTTACGGACATCAACTTATCACTTTGCGACTCCCTGTGTCTAGTGATGTTTTTGTCGTGATCAACAGCAGCCTCTCTCAAGGTGGACACTGACAGACCTCGCCAACATGGTTGTGTGGTCTGTACCCTAGCCTTTAATGTTTCTTTCAAACCATCCATCAGTACAGATACTGCTACTTCTCGATGGTTTGGGTTGGTCTTAATGTCTTCTATACCAGTGTATTTTGCCATTTCTGATAGTGCCCGGTGGAAATATTCTGCTGCCGTTTCGGACTCCTTTTGCTTAATGGAAAATATTTTATTCCATTTAACAACGGCTGGGAAATACTCCTTTAGCTGTAAATTTATCCTTTTTACATTATCCTGGTCGTACACATCTGTAAGCGGTACATCTTTATCTAGTCCACAATCAGCCAAGAATTTAACTGAGTCGACATTGGAAGGTAAGCAAGCTCTTAGCACTATCTGCCAATCCTTATTATTGGGCTCTAAAGTGTTTCCTAGATCCCG
Organism: Pseudophryne corroboree; assembly: GCF_028390025.1. Lineage (NCBI taxonomy): Eukaryota > Metazoa > Chordata > Amphibia > Anura > Myobatrachidae > Pseudophryne > Pseudophryne corroboree. The sequence goes on along the minus strand of NC_086449.1, from coordinate 500,091,983 downwards.
GATGTATTTTTTGCTTGCCACTAAATCTTTTCTGGGGTCTGGGAATTCAGACACTATGGTCCTCAATTCCATTCTAGTGAACGGGCAATACATGGCAATGTTCCTGACGGGTGTGGCTCCTGATGCATCTGTTTTCCCATTGGGAACTACTATCACCTTTACAGGAGCAATTCTAACAGCCTCATTCTGCGTAGATTCTACAACTTGTGGTACAATTGTTTCAGTGTAGTGCATGGTGCCGTACTTACCCGTTGACACGACCTCACCTATCCCTCCGCTAGGGGCCTTCACTAATCTCGTGGGTGGTGCAGTTCCTACTGTGGTTTCTGATATGGTGGCCGCTAGAGAGAGCGCTGAAATTGTTGCCGAATCTTCTTCTTGATCACACTCCTGAGGAAGGTTCAAAACAGGGTACATCTTGCACGGGTTAATACTTGCATGAGTTATTTGGTTAACATCATTAACATTTACAGGGTTACTAAGAGTTTGTGTTTTACAACCCAGTGCGTTTCTCTCCGTAATCAACTTCTCTCCTGCAATGTATGGTGGAGGTGGAGCTGTGGCTATCAGCTTCCTGACTGCCCCAGATCCCGCCGCCAGAGCCAAACCTCTCTGTATCTCACCTTCCTGGTGCCATAACTGTAAGTAATCATGATGCTGAATTCGTCTCTTTGTTGATTTTACGAGACATATCCTCCTCCTTAAATTTTGTAACACGTCTGGACTGAAGCTACCTATTCTTGGGAATTTGTCCCTGTCTTGTACAGTCATTCTCTCCCATTCATCACATAAAGATTCGGTGTGACTTCCATATTTTTCACACATTACATATCGTGCCGACCCAACTGGTCGGTTCACAGAATCAACCTGAACCAGGGTTGATCGCCCCCTACCTGAGCAACTGGCCCCCATAGTCTGCAGGTGTTGCTTAGTCCTCCTTGGATTTCTGTATCAAGGTTTTCAGCAAGCCTTTACAGACAACCAAATTACTCCACAGTAGGCCGGCGGTGGCGGTTTACCGAGTACCCCACTCACTCGCCCACCTCGACCAATACGACCTGATCACACCGATATGGTGCTGGCGTACTCGATACAGGGCCCCTATGGAACCTTCTGTTTACTGGAACATATGAGGGTTACCCGCAGGACACTTACTCTTTCCAGTAAAGTTGGGGTTGTTAGATAGTTCCTGAGTGACCAGCGAACTTCCCTTCCAAAAATAAAAAATTACACAAATCACGTCAGAATGTACAGATAGCGTTTGTGACCACTTTACTCTAATGGTATTAGGTCAGATTACTAACTACTGCACACAATTACGTGTGGTCCAATCGTTCAGTACACAAGCACTACTTGTCATGTACTGAAAGATCAATGGAATCGATGTTTCCGGCCGCGATTCCTTCAGCAAGAGCTTATGGCCTATATGGGTTCTGCACCAACACCCCAGGCGTTGTGCCTCTTGTACCTTTATAGCGGACCTTTTAGTACCTTACGACCTCCTGGTCTTGTTACCTTCTGTTAATGACCTCCTGGTCTGTTACCTTATGGTCCGCTATACTCTAATGCTCAAATATTATTTAACCAGGGATGCCTCCCTAGCCACCGTATATGTCACTTACACGTGTGTCCCTTGACGAGTACCCGACTTTCCTTTTGGTTCCACCTTAAAGTTATATAAACTTTTGTATACAAAACCACACTCACTCAACACATGTACACTTTTGTTTCTATATCTATTTCTGCGCAGAAATTGTCTTCAGTCCAACTGTGTTACCAATTAGGAGCAGGATCTGTTAAACTAAATTTCAGATTTTTCCAAAAATAGATTTGCGTTATTTACCGCGTCGCGTTATTTATCGCTGTGCGTTACTTATCGCCTTTGCGCTAATTATCGCTTTGCGCTAATTCAACTTTTCGTGACTTGAGCTACGTTGCGTAACCAGACGCTACGTTGCGTAATGTACGCTGCGTGCGTCTGCCGTTTGGATTGCGTACGCAAGTCTTTTGTTAGGGACACGTGTACGCAAAACAAAGATCCACCGTAACACAATTTCTACCTTTATCAATGTAGGTGATCCCTGATCATCTACCGCACACCACACTGACTGTCTTATCTCCCAGACAAGCCGTGTGTTGGTCTATACTTTAACTATTACCTCTACTATGAAATAACAGCAAATCTCTTTTTGCACTTTCTAATCAACTATAAAACTTGGCAAACAGGAATAGTGATATACGAAATTTGAAAAAGAAATGCAGATAAATGTATGCGTGCGTGTATACGCAAGACAGAAGAGAAATAAAACAGTTTTAAAAGACACAAGCGTTTTGTTCTTACTTCCGGTTCCCGGATTCCTTCAGCACTCTTTATCTAAGCGAAGCAGACGCTTATCCCGTCAGCACTGCGAGACAACCTCCCACCCTTTGCTGGGGGGATAATGTCTGCTGATCTACCTAGTGCAGATATGAGAAGGATAGGACGAGTCCCCAATTGACAATGCTAAATTCCCTTGTCGTATAAACAACCCTTTATGAAGTCTAAGAACACTGTACGCTGTTTACTTAAGAAGTACCGTAATGGTACGCTAGTTGCGTAACGATCGCTCAGCCGTAGGCGAGACGCTCAAGCGTCACGTTCGCTCACGGCCCAGTGATCACAGGACACGTTATTGGCTATGACTAGAGTAATGATTCGCTATGGCGTAGCGGACGCTCGAGACCACGAGGAGATCACCAGCGGCGCAGACGCTCACAACGCTATACCTTTATGTCTAAACCTTATACCAAAGAAATACACGGAATACCTTAATGTGAATACAGGGTGTAAGTGCAACCTTGTGTAACCTGACTAACTACAAAGCTGCTTGAGCGTCACCGACGCTCAAGTGAACACTTAACACTATAGGAAATACACAGATACTGGTTTAGGGTCCAAAGCCTATTAACTGTATTATATCTAGTATACTTGTAAAAAGGGAATAACAGTACAAATGATACACTACAATATAACAAAGACTTCCTAACCAAAATACAATACTATCTAATACAATACAATACTAGTCTAGGGGAGATACGAGAGAAAGAGAAGGGAAAGAGAGAGAGAGACGGAGAGAGATGAGAGAAATTGGCTCACAGAAAGACAATGATTACGGAGAGAAACTTACGCACAAGGGTAAACGATCGCATGCGCCTGGACATCCAGCACCCGATTTTCAGCAATGAGAACCGTTGAAGAGTGAGAGCTGGATGTGGTCGGCCTGCCTATTTATGCCCCACACACACAAGGCAATCTCATAGTCCCTACAATCCCATTGTCCATTGGATGAAGGAATTCGACCCTGCATCACAACAAAAGGTCATAGGTTGATTCATACAGGTGGGCTGTGACGATTTCAAACAGCTCAGGTGGGTGGGGAACTAGGTTTCCCGCCGCATACCTGAGTATGAGTAAATAGTAGAAATGGACATAAACTTCTTATGTCCATAACTATTCGCACGAGCGATTAATACGCTCCAAACCAACACCGGAATATTGCTAATTAAATACTCTTCCGATGGGTACCAAACACTGCTGTATGATTCTTGTTAGACCCTTCGTACGATACAAAGAGGGATTACTTTAAACAGGGACCTTCTATATTAACCAAACTTTCAGAAACTATCAAAGGGATCATGATCTATAAACTACATTAATTGTGAAAATATGTAACGAATGAGTCGCACGCTACGACTACATAAACTCTACCGTAAATACGCATACCGCGCCTGCGAGTGCCCGCTATTGCGGGTATGCGCCTTCACGGGAGAGCGTACGCATGCGCAGCGCGGACCAGTGTGCGGTGCAAATATGGCAACGTGCATAGAGACATTTTTCTGACTTTGACACCTTTTTAGCATTTAGCTGCAAAATTGGACACTATTTCATCTCCAGCTGAACAAAAAGTCTTCACACCTACCCATAGAAATGTGGTAGAAGTAAGCTTGTGATTTCATGAAAGAAGAAACGTAATTTGTACAATGGGGGTAATTCCAAGTTGATCGCAGCAGGAAATTTTTTAGCAGTTGGGCAAAACCATGTGCACTGCAGGGGGTACAGATATAACATGTGCAGAGAGAGAGAGATTTGGGTGTGGTGTGTTCAATCTGCAATCTAAATTGCAGTGTAAAAATAAAGCAGCCAGTATTTACCCTGGACAGAAACAAAATAACCCACCCAAATCTAACTCTCTCTGCAAATGTTATATCTGCCCCCCTCCCCCTGCAGTGCACATGGTTTTGCCCAACTGCCAAAAAATATGCTGCTGCGATCAACTTGGAATTACCCCCCAATACCTGTTCATTTGAGAACTGTTGAGTAAGCAGAATGGCAGCTCCCACTTATCTCAGTAAATGTTAAGTAGTTATTGATTGTGAGCCCATAGCTTATGTTTTGAAGTTTCCATTAATTTAAAGTGTACTGCGGTGGCACCATAAAAGAGAGAACATTAGAACTTTGATGCAATAGAGGGGAATTTGTGGGTCATTCATATGTAGGCTATATTTTTGTGAAGGCGTGTCCAAGCTATGCAGAGTTCTGCATACACAGAGATGGGTCTCTTGCACCAAGGATAGGGCTTGTGCCAATTTACACTAACAGTGATGTCTTCGGTACAACTAAGCAATATGCTGTCACATAGATGGGTGCAACTCTGCATACTGTACATCCACACTTTTCTCCATGCATGTGTAATTACAGCCGTCTTTTGTCCAGCTTAACATCAGCCCTATAAAGTACACTTCTTAATAAATGGATATAGATATATATATATATATATATATATATATATATATATATATATATATACATATTGAAAAAGAGTGGATTAGTGCGCTTATCCAAAATGTGCAAAATTCCTTACTGATAAAGTATAGTCTGAAGTCACAAATGAGTTTTTGGTCGAATGACCAATCCAGTATCTGAGTTTTTTTCCAAACTTATGTTCAGTTAGGTTGTCAAATAGTCCACACTTTTCCCCGTTTTAACGGGTGGCTGCTCAGTTCTTCAAATAGTGCCACTAGGTATACGTAGCCCAAAAGGAGAATCTGAAAGTTTGCTGTTTCTTCCTCTACTTTCAGATATATATATATATATATATATATATATATACACACAGTGGGGCAAATAAATATTTGGACAGCCACCGATTTTGTAAGTTGACCCACTAAAAAAGATGAGAGGACTGTAATTTCCATCATAGGTACACTTCAACTGTGAGAGACAGAATCTGAGAAAAAAAACTAGGAAATCACATTGTATGATTTTTAAACAATTTATTTGTATATTCTTGCGTAAAATAAATATTTAGACAATCAAAAAGTTTAACTCAATACTTTGTAATATAACCTCGGTTGGCAATTAGAGGTCAGACTTTTCCTGTAGTTCTTGACCAGGTTTGCACACACTATAGCAGGTATTTTGGCCCACTCTTCCATGCAGATATTCTCTAGATCTGTCATGTTTTGGGGCTGTCACCAGGCAACACGGACTTTCAATTTCCTCCACAGATTTTCTATTGGGTTGAGGGCTGGAGACACTGGCTAGGCCACTCCAGGACCTTGAAATGCTTCTTACGGAGCCACTCCTTAGTTGCCCGGGCAATTGTCATGCTGGAAGACCCAGCCACGTTCCATCTTCAATGCTCTTACTGAGGGAAGGAGGCTTTTGTCCAAAATCTCACGATACATGTGCCCCATTCATCCTCTCCTTAATACGGATCAGTCGTCCTGTCTCCTTTGTAGAAAAGCAGCCCAATCCATGACGACGTAGTGTGTTACTAAAGGTAACCTTTGTGACTGTCGTCCCAGCTCTCTTGAGGTCATTAACCAGGTCCCCCTGTGTAGTTCTGGGCTGATTCCTCACCGTTCTCAAGATCATTGATACCCCACGAGGTGAGATCGTGCATGGAGCCCCAGGTCGAGGGAGATTGTCAGTGATCTTGTTTTTCTTTCAATTTTTAATAATTGCGCCTTCAGTAGATCTCTTCTCACCAAGCTGCTTGCCTATTGTTGAGTAGCCCATCCCAGCCTTGTGCAGCTCTACAATTTTGTCCCTGGTGTCCTTAGACAGCTCTCTGGTCTAGACCATGGTGGAGAGGTAGCAGTCTAACTGTTTGAGGGTGTGGACAGGTGTCGTCTTTTTTTTTTTTTTTTTTTTTTTTTTTATACAGATAACCAGTTCAAACAGGTGCCATTAATACAGCTGACGCGCTGTATCTCCCGGCCGGCTCCTCTTCACATGTGCAGGATCTCACTGCTCACGCGATATCCTCTGTGCCGTCCAGAGTCGGCACCTGCCACAGCCAGAGACAGCTCTGTCCCTGCTGTGGTCTAAGCATCACCACCTGCAGCTGTGGAAACCCTCTCATATCAGCCTTCTATCTTTTAGATAGCGCCTATATAGACAGGGGCGCATAGCTGTGCTCACTCCACCAGTGTCTTACATGGGGAAGAAACGCTATTAGCGCACATAATGTGTACTGATACCACTTCTATCGCATGGAAGAAGATTGATTAGATCAGAAAACTGACAGGTGTTGCAGAACAGTGCGCCCTGCCTTTTGCAGCGGCACATATTGCACCACCTCATCTTTAGTTCAGGTAACGACAAACTTTGATCACAGCAATCCCATAAAATAAAATAAACTATCTGGTAGATTCCTAATTGTGTGAATGGAAAACAAAGCTTTATTAATTATTATTGTCAGCAATAATTCGGTCGGTAAAATAAGTAAAAATAATAATAAATGAGGGGCCAGAGAAGAAATTTGTTCTTTGTTCAGTCTTAATGAATAATGTCTACTATTTGCTGACATTTTGTTGACTAAAATAAAAAGTAATGAAGAGAAGGTTGCAGAAATAGAAGGCATTAAAAATAAAACTGTTTGGCTTAAGGAGAATTTAGCTTGCAGAAATATTGATATTGGAAAAAATTGCATTAAATTGCCTTGATAAAAAAAAATACAAAATATGTTTAATACTATATTGTGCAATATTAATGAAGTGCCTGCAGTACTTTACAATATGCAATATACACAAATCCCAAACAGTAACTTTGTGTTGAACTAGTAAGGCATAGAAGCTACTGCCCATAAGAGCTTGCAATCTGAATACATGGCTCCTGTTGCAAATAACTATATTTAGTTTTGTTACTTGATAGTGCTAAACCACTTTGTTCCATGGCTAGCTGCCACTATTATAATGATTTTTATTATTACTTTATTTGTTCAAATTAAATAAACTATTGCAACTTCCATTACCGATATTACTAAATTGTTATAGTTAATATTAACACAGTAAATGTAAATCTTATATATAAACATGATACACATATACTGTATATGTTTTCAAACAAAATAATAAGCTTGGTCCTGATTATAATATCTTATTCCTGCTAAAATAAATGAAGTATTGGCAAAATGTAGCAATATTCACATGCATAGACAGTGGCTCCAATTGGAGCAAATCCCTGATATGTGTTAAGGTCGGTACACACTGATATATCTGCAGATACAGCACACTGCCCGATCTGTCCATAGAGATATCTGCAGATATATCTATGGAAAGATCGGGCAGTGTGCTGTGCATACACACTGCCCGATCCATCGGGGACTGACGTCATGAACTGGGCGGGCGTTCAGCTGTCAATCACTGCCGGCTGGCGCAGCATGTGTACGGGTGGCCGGCTGGTCGCCCGTACACACAAAGCGATGCACGATTGCCCGTCGGCTGTGCTGTGGGGCTGACGCGATATGTATGTGAACGACTGAGTTCACAGACATATCAACCGTATACACTGGCCGACAGACCTGCGAGATAGCGGCCGTTCGATAGAACGGCCGATATATCGCACAGTGTGTACCCACCTTAAGAAGTAAAATTTTGCTAATGTGATCTGTTTATTTGTGTGTTTAGACCCAGCCAAGCTATTGCAGTATGCTTTGGGTGAGAAGAGGTTACCAGTGAGGGATCTGAATCTCTCAGAAACATTTGGGATGTGTAGCTCATAGTCTACAATGGCTGATGTCACCTAATGATAGCATTAGCTGCCAGTCCCATGCAATTTCTGATCTTGATAAATTTCCCATTTTAGCAATCCCCCAATAAACCCCATGGGGGCTGCTTTTGCACATAAAATGGAGGGACTACTGTACAGCAGTATTTTGAGAGATCTCATTCAGTACTCTTTCTTATCTGTTTTTGATCATGGGAATACTAATTTTTGCTGGTCTCTTCCGAAACTTTCCAAATGCCCTCTTAGTCTGTTGTGCCATGGAAGATTATATGCCAGCAAAGCCTGCTGCCTTCTTCATAAAATTTTTATATTTAAAAAAAATAAAAAATCTATTTAGCAAGCTGCAAAAAGCACATATTTTACTGGCCATTCTGTTTTTCTATGTGTATTCTACGTACATACTTAGAGTACTTGTTTGCTATAACTCACTTTGCATATGTGTTCTATGATTGGGAGTGCAATCAGAGACTACAAACTACATTTAATTATGAGGGCTACCTGGTATAACCAATATAATAGTTGCTGCCATGAAAAAGAATAGTTCTCTGTATTCCTGTTAGAAAATAGATTGGATTATAATACTGGGCCAAGTTGCCAAAGTGAAAGTCCCATTTATTATTCCAACAAGTGCTTTACACGCGTTATACACCAAAGTTGCTCTTATATACTAAATTCAGCAGTAGCTTCCACACATTGGTAGTTAACCTGATTTCTTTATTACCGTTGATAACTTCACAATCAGCCCTATCCCAGAAGCTCGCTGCCTAGGTGTCATCCTTGACTCTTAACTGTCCATTGGCGGTCATTCCGAGTTGATCGCTCGCTGCTGATTTTCGCAGTGCAGCGATCAGGTAAAAAAATGGCAAAACTGCGCAAGTGTATGCACTGCAATGCGCAGGCGCGTCGTACAGGTACAAAGAGGATCGGTGCTGGACGATGGATTTAGCAAAGATTCCATTCGCACAGCCGAACGCAAGGTGATTGACAGAAAGAGGGCGTTTATGGGTGTCAACTGACCGTTTTCTGGGAGTGTTTGGGAAACCGCAAGCGTGTCCAGGCGTTTGCAGGGCGGATGTCTGACGTCAGTTCCGGCACCAAAAAGACTGAAGTGATCGCAAGGGCTGAGTAAGTCCAGAGCTACTCTGAAATTGCACACAATGTTTTTGCTGCGCTTGGCTGCAAAGGCGTTCACACACTTGCAAAGCGAAAATACACTCCCCCCGTGGGCGGCGACTATGCGTTTGCATGGCTGCTAAAAGTAGCTAGTGTGCGATCAACTCGGAATGACCCCCATTGTTCGCCACATTCAGTCTGTTGCCAAATCATGTTACATACATCAAAAAAAACATCCAGAATATGCCCAAATCTTACACAAAACACTGTAATTCATAAACTCATCTCCTGCATTGAATTTTGCAATGGTCTCTTGCAGGTTTTCCCCAACACAGACTTCCATCACTACAATGCATTTTATATGTAGCTGCGAGGCTAATCTTTCATAAAGTTAATCGTCTGCTGCTTTGCTCTGTCAGTTCTTCTATTGGTTACCTGTTTTCTAATGGATTCTGTATAAAATGCTTTAACTTATACATAAGACTAATAACCAAGCGGCACCAACATATATTGCATCGCTTATTGTAAAATATCTCCCAACCTGACCTTTCCGCTCTGCATCTCTCATCCACTCTCATTACATGTTCCCATTCACAGTTACTGGACTTTTTGGGGGCTGCACCTACTCTGTGATATGCCCTCCCAAACTAAGATTTTCCTGTAGCCTGCAAACCTTCAAGTGTTCCCTGAAAATACCTCTTCAGACAAGCGTATCAAATTCCATAGCCACCCATACTTCCTTAACCTATCCATCCCCTCTGTTCCGTCCACACACAACTTTGTATATTTTCCCTTTCTACAGCGGGGTACACTGTGTTCCACAGGGTGTAGAGATGGATCTTGATCCAGAGACACCAGCAGGCTAAAGCTGTAGACTGTCCCAGAATGCATTGCGGGGCCTTTTCTATAACCCCACCTCCGGGCACTGTGCGCTCAGTTTTAGAATTGGTGCCTGCATGAAGCAGGTCGCTTAACAGGGGGGCTGCACTAGGCAGCCCTGAAAAAGCTTTTTAGAACACTTCAAGGGCTGCAGCGCTTCATATGTCAGTGTGATATACTGTGCTGCGGCTCCATCACCACCTCAGCGGCGTCGCATACTCCCGCTGGCTCTGTTCCTGGGTACTTGCGGCGAAGGTGCTCCGGTTCCTAGGCACACCACCGCAGATGCTCTCCTGGTTCGCATGGCTGCTACTAAAGGATGAGGTAAGAGGGTCCCCCAGGCGGGATCTGCCATTAACTTGCGTTCCGGTCGCAGTTTAAGGAGACGAACCGTGACACTGACGTGGACACTGTGACAGAACAGGGACCCCACAATATCCACCAGGGCATGAGAGCACAGGTCGGATAGCAAAATGTCCACTTTAATAAAGCTCCATAGTACCCAGTGGTGAGGACCAGCATAGGGAAAAAGGTGCTTGACCTGTAGCCCTACCCCCAGCTCCAAGCGCCATCTACTGCTGGTGTTCCCGCCCTGGAGCTGCCTCACACTCTCCCTCACTCCCTGACTGAGACGCTAGATGCGACTGGTCTCCGGTACTGCAGGGCAAGGTCTCCTTTGTAAACCCGCCTGTACATCAGCGCCGTGGTTTTACAAACACTTAAGTATTCTACATGTCGATAATAAGACAGTGTTAGTTAAGAACAAGTGTACCTGTGCCAGAATATATTGTACGAGTATTCTGATATATACATCCGGTCTCAGACCGCGCATTGTTTTATATACATATATATATATATATATATATATATATATATATGTATGTGTGTGTGTTCATATAATAATCCAATGCAATTTTATTGCCATGAAAATAATTATCTGCATTGCAAACGTGACTGCTTGTGCCTGTATCTGCTATGTGATTTCACTGCGGTGTATTCCAGATATATTTATCACTGTATACTGTACCCTGGGGACTAGGTGTGTCTGGGTCCATATATAGTGCGTCACAGTATTTACCTATTACTGTATTCTACTTTGTACTCAGTCACATAATACCGGATTTATTTGCAGGTGTTGTGTACTGGGTACTCAGTCACATGCTAACGGATTTATTCACAGGTATCGTACTCTGTCTGGCTTTATCGTACTAAACCGCTCTCTGTTGTGTTTGTATATAATGTTTAACATGTAGGGCAGTAAATCTGGGGACGCTCCTTCATCCTGCAGAGCATGCGTAACGGATTTACCTGAGGGGGAAGTTTTGTGTGATGGTCTGTGTGCTATGTCTCATACATCTCCCAGTCAGTCCGCAGCTCCTGTAATCAATCAGGAGCCAACCTGGGATGTGTTCTCAAACCGACTGGGTTCTCTAGTTGAACGCTTTATGCCCCCTATGGGACCACCTGTAACATTACAGTCTCTGATGTCCCCATGGTTACTCCGCTTTGGGCGGGAAATTTTGCCTCACGGATTGTGGCGTATGACTCATTCCCTGGTCAGGCAAAACCCTATTCCAGGTCACTCTCGTGTCTCTGGGTCATCTGAGCATGCTGCTTCTTCCTACCTATCCAATAATCTCTCTTGATAATTTATCTGAAGGCATGCTGTCCTGTCAGTCCCTATATTAGGTGTTCCCGACAAGGATTTTCCATTGCTAAATGATACCACTGCCCTTGTGGTTACTGGGTAACAAATCCTACAAATCACTGATAAGAGGATTTTCCTACTGTGATTAAGCTAACTGATATGTTCACACGTCAGAGGGTAATTAAAACTCTGTTACCACAATCTGACCATTGAGTGTTCATCAGTCAAGACTCCTGGTCTAATCCAGGGAAGACATTCCCCCTGTCTACAACGGGCATTAGCCCAATATCCTCCCCCTCCAGAGTTATATAATTCACTGCTAGTGGACTCATGTGTCACCCATTGGGTGTCGTCCACTCTGCCTCTCACCACTGTCCCCTCACTGAAGGAACCGACAGGTAAGTGTGTGGAGGGATGCCTGAAGTCTATTACTCACTTACAGGTGTTGTACATAGACCACGATTGCGTCCACTTGGGGCTGCAAAATAGATTGATGACTGGATCAGGCATTAGGGGGAAGAGCTGACCGAGGATATATCTGACAATGCCAGACATTCCCTGTCTCACAATACCACCGCCACCTTTTTCTTCACCAGGAGGCATCCCCTGAGGTGGGTGTGTTGGCTGCCAAGGCATCGATTACGTCTGTGGTTGAGGTTGTGGATGGTGGACCTGGACTCCAAAAGTCCTTGGAAGTATAACCCTTTTACTGGGGACATCTTATTTGGGGAAGACCTAATTAAAAGCTGCTATGACTGCCTTTCTCCCAAATGCTATTCCTTCTGTACAGAAGGCAAAAGGTACCACTTTTCTCTGCTTTCGGCCTTAAGGGAAAGTGAAGGTCAGGCATACCCGAGATTGTCTCGTGCTCCCAACAAACGCTAAGCCCAAGGCCTAATGTTCCTGGACGAGCATGCTGGGTTGTCCAGGGTGTGATGCCGACTTCTACGATTCATCCAGGTCTCGTTAATGACCACTTCAGATGCATGGGTGCGAGAAGTCGTTTCTCACTGGTACGCAGTCTCTTCCCAGAGACGTCCCCCTCGCCAGTTCTGCACATCGGTTATCCCTTCAGATCCATTAAAGGTGCAAGCTCTACTGATGGTTGTGCGTCCCCTCCTGGATACAGGATTGGTGGTGCCGGTACCTCTGTCCCAGAGAGGCAGAGGATACTGCTTGACCCTGTTTCTAATCCCAAAACTTGATGAGTCTTTCTCCCTTATTCTCAACCTCAAATCACTGAACAAGTTTGTGAGAGTGTCCAAGTACCGTATGGAAACACTGCACTCAATTGCACTGGCCATGGAACCCTGAGACTATATGGTATCCCTGGATATACAAGATGCTTACCTGCATATGCCTATTGCCATATCGCATCAGCAATGTCTGCGGTTTGCTATTGGCAACTTTTACTATCCATTCCAGGCGTTGCCGTTTGGACTGGCCATGGCCCCTCGGGTCTTCACCAAGGTTATGGCCATGATGATGACTCATCTCCGTCGCCAGGGAGTCAGGTTCCTGCCGTATCTGGACAATTTACTGAATCTGGCAAACTCCCACAATGTCCTCCTCAGTCATCTACAACTGACGGTAAACTTCCTACAAGCCCACGGGTGGCTCATCAACTGGAAGAAGTCCTCGCTGGTCCCTGCTCGGAGCATGGTGCACCTGGGGGCACTACCGGACATATACAGTCAACGGCTGTTTCTGTCTCCAGAGAAGGTCCTGAAACTTCAGGATAGGATTAGATACTTCCTTTCTTGCCCAAGAGTGTCGGTACACTCGGTGATGCAAGTACTAGGCCTCATGGTGTCTGCTTTCGACATGGTAGAGTACACTCCATTCCATTCCCGCCCTCTACAGAGGTTAATCCTTTCCAAGTGGGATGGCCTGTCTCATTGGATCAGGTCTCACATGATCTCCTTGACTCCGGAGGTTCGCCTGTCGCTGACCTGGTGGCTACAGGACCAGCAGTTGAGCAGGGGCCGTCCCTTCTGGACCCCCAATTGGTTCCTATTGACTACGGATGCCAGTCTGAAGGGTTGGGGGCATGGTGTTAGAGCAACACTCTTTCCAGGGTCAGTGGACCATGGAGGAATCACTCCTCCCGATAAACATTCTGGAATTGCGGGCAGTGTTCAATACTTTGTCTCTCGCCCTGACTCTGATACAGAACAGGCCATCACGGTGGCATACATAAACCATCAGGGCGACACTCAAAGCCGCATGGCAATGATGGAAATGTCAAAAACCCTTTGTTGGGCGGAACGCCTTCTGCCGGCAATATCGGCAGTGTTCATTCTGGGAGTCCTCAACTGGGAAGGTGATTTCCTCAATCTTCAGGACGTGCACTCCGGAGAGTGGAGTCTTCATCAGGAAGTCTTTCAACTCCTAGTGAACAAGTTCCGGTCTTCAGATCAAGAACCAGGGATCCTCAAGCAGAGTTCGTGGACGCTATGGCAATTCCATGGAACTTTCGGCTGCCCTACGTGTTCACACCAGTGTCACTCCTGCCCAGGGTACTACGGAAGTTCAAACAAGGAGGAGGAATACTACTTCTAGTCGCTCCAGCATGGCCCAGATAGCATTGGTTCTCAGACCTGCAGGGTCTACAAATATAGCGTCCTCTTCTACTTCCTCAACGCCCAGACCTCCTCGTTGAGGGCTCTTGTGTCTATCCAGACCTGGCCAGACTGGTTTTGATGGCGTGGCTCTTGAAGCTTTACTCCTGAGCGTCAAAGGATTCTCTGAGGCGGTCATCCAAACTATGTTGAAGGCCTGCAAACCGGCATCTGTGCAGAATTATTATAGGGTCTACAATTCTTACTTCACCTGGTGTGCTGCTAAGAATTATGATGCTTACAAATTCAGTACTTCCAGACTCCTGTGTTTTTTGCAACAAGGCCTGGATTTAGGACTTCATCTGGCCTCCCTCAAGGTTCACATATCTCCTTGTTGGTGTGGTTTCAGAGAAAAATTGCGTCTATACCTGACGGTCATACATTCACTCAGGGCGTACTCCCTATGTCCCTCCTGTGGCTCCATGGGATTTGTCTGTTGACCTGTATGCCCTGCAAGAGTCTCCATTTAAACCTCTTGAGTCAGTGGACCTTAAATGGCTCACAGCCAAGGTCCTGTTTCTGCTGGCTATTGCCTCTGCTAGAAGGGTGTCAGACTTCGGTGCTCTGTCCTGTCGTCCACCCTTTTTGATGTTTCATTGTGACCGAGCAGTTCTTAGAACTCGCCCTGGTTATTTACCTAAAATGGTGTCATCTTTTCACCTTAATCAAGAGATTGTGGTTCCAGCCTTCATCTCCTCCAAAGAACCGGTATTTGGATGTGGTACGGGCTTTCCGTATTTATGTGGAGAGGACTGCCTCAATCAGGAGGTCAGATACCCTCTTTGTACTGTTTGGTTTCCACAAACGTGGCTGGCCTGCGAATAAGCAAACCTTGGCAAGATGGATTAGAATGGTGATTGCACAAGCTTATGCGCAGGCTGGACTCCCAGCTCCTCCTGCTATTAAAGCCCATTCTACTTGGTCTGTTGGACCTTCTTGGGCGGCCCCCGTCGTGGCGCATCCGCAGAACAATTGTGCAAGGCGGCTACATGGTCCTCAGTGAACATGTTTATTAGGTTCTATGCCTTTGATACTTCCGCCTCCAGGATGCTTCCTTTGGATGCCGGGTTCTCATACCCACTAAGGTGCGTCCCCTCCCTTGAGGAACTGTTTTAGGACATCCCGATGTATTCCCTGTGGAACACAGTGTACCCTGCTGCAGAAAAGGAGGTTTATGGTAGACTTACCATGGTTAAATCTCTTTTTCTGCGAGGTACACTGGGTTTCACAGGGCACCCACCCTGACGCACTTAGCTTCTTTGGGTTTGTATGGCATTAGCCGCTAGTCCCTTCTCCTGTCGTGTGAACGTGGTTCTACGTGACTAACATCTGTCTTCTCTTTTACCTGCTTCTGCATTGGACTGGTTAACAAAACCGAGCTTTCAGTTACTGGAGGCAGGGTTATAGAGGAGGCCCCGCAATGCATTCTTGGACAGCCTAAAGCTTTAGCCTGTTGGTGCCTCTGGATCAAGATCCATCTCTGCAGCCCAACGTATTCCTTGTGGAACCCAGTGTACCTCGCAGAAAGAGATTTAACCGTGGTAAGTCTACCATAAATCGCCTTTTCTTCACTTTTCTTCACTTTCACATCCTCCTGACCTCAGGCCAACATCCCTGTGTGACTAGATCATATATTATAGTCCTCCAAGAACATCTGCAATCTGCCGGGACCAATATGCAATATGTAGCACTTATGCTTGTGTATCAATGTCTATTTCCTTTTAGAGGAGCGTTTCCTTCTCTTACTTACACTACCTTATACTCCATACTCCCTTTGATGGCACCTAACCCCTGATTGTAAGCTTGCCAGCAGGGACCTCTTACCTCTTTTCTGTTATTACCAATTGTAAAGCACAATAGAATATGCTGGCGCTGTGAACGTAATGGTTTTGTAAGATGTGAGAATTCCACATCTTGTCTTGATAGTTGTTCTGAACGTCCATTTCTTAATAATGGTCATCTTTGTTTAGTGAAAACATTATGTCCTGAAAGGTAGGAAGGGTCAGAGTATTTATTAATTCATCCATGGAATAGTATTTATTTATTACCAGTTATTTATGTAGCGCACACACATTTCGCAGCGCTGTACAGAGAATATTTGCCCATTCAGAACAGTCCCTGCCCCAGTGGATCTTGCAATCTATATTCCCTATCACATGTACACACAGACACATTCACGCTAGGGTTAATTTTTTTTTATTTTGTTTTTTTTGTTTTGTTGGGAGCCAATTAACCTACCAGTACATTTTTGGATTGTGGGGAGAAACCGGAGTACCCGGAGGAAACCCACGCAAGTACGGGGAGAATATACAAACTCTGCACAGTTAGGGCCATGGTGGGAATTGATCCCATGACCTCAGAAGAATTCCCAAACTTTCTGCGTCACCTTCTGTGTTTTTTTTAAATCTGTTAAGCACACCCAATAAGTAGTAATTGTGCATTAGTATGTACAGGAATACGTCATGTTTTAGTTTGTTCCCTGCAGAGGTCACGTTGACTTGTTTTCTGTAACCGATTTTATGAAACATGCAGTCGGTATTTCTCTACAATTTATGGCTGCCAATTTCCTATGTGTTTGAATGGATATTGAAATGAAAAAGCATCACACCACAAATAAAGCCTCACTTACTATTTTGCTTAGCGACATGCACCAAAAATAATTATGCACCATTCCATATTATTAATCACCAGAAAAAGATTCCACTGCTGTTTTAAACAATGTTTTCAACAGAAAGAACTTTGGCACTAGATAGACAATTAGAAAGGCTTTGTAATATAGCACTTTATACAATGTATTTCATTTTGGAACAGTTAATGTATTTGAATTGTGCTTGCGTCCAAGGGCTAAATTTATAGCTGTCATTGATCCTGTGAGTGGTAAATGAGAAGCAGCTGTTGGAAGCACTATCCGTAGACACCGTTTCTGAAGGATAGGATGAGAGCAAAAGGTTTTCCTGTTTAACTAAGCATAAGCCTTTTGTTTGTAGTAAAAACCCTGTGCCCAGAATGCAGTGTAATTTTCTCTTTAATTTAGGCGCCAGTGTTTTAGACAGGAAGCTGATCCTACCTTAGACCACCAGCAAGTTAGGTCAAAGAATGGATTTTATACAAAACATATACACAATACAAACTGAACATCAAACAAAACATATAAACGTGCAAATACGAGTAGGGAAATAATGAAGGTCACAGGTGAGTAATAAATTTAAAAGTAGCTTATTCTATTGTTCCCTAACATTGCACAAAATGCATGAATACTGTAGTATTATTATTATTATTATCCTTTATTTATATGGCGCCACAAGGGTTCCGTAGCGCCCAATTACAGAGTGCATATGCACATAATCAAAAAAGGAAAACAGTGACTTACAGTTGATGACAATTTAGGACAAGTACAGGGAAACTAAGCATAACTACACCAGTAAAAGACAGAGAAGTTCCAGGTGGCCAAAAACTGCTTGATTTGGGCAGTTGAGGATTATTAAAGTAAGAAAAGGATAAGCACATGAGGGAAGAGGGCCCTACTCGTGAGAGCTTACAATCTATGTGAGAAGATAAAGGAACTGTACAGAAGCAAGGAGAATTTTAGTATACTATTGTTCCGTAACAGTTTAGTATATTTCTGTTGACCATTACATAATCTAGTTTTGACTGAGTTTCTTGCATGTGTAAAATCTCTGTAAACCGACAATCTGGCAATAATTATCAGCTATAAAGTCTTGTAGGCTCACATCTTAAATATTATTTTTTATTTTTTATTAATCAATAGGCATTTAGAGAAATTCTACGTAAGTTTGTATTGGCAGCTGATTAAATGATTGAGTAATTGCATGGCCAGAACTGAACTGCTTCTAGGCAGACATTCCAGGTTTTTACCATAAAATTTGGGTCAACACAGTTCTAGAAACCTTGCACTAAGATCTGTAGTTTTAAGTTATAGAACCATGAACCTTATAAATCTAACTTTGCATATGGGCTCCTGTGATGTATTTTATAAGGCCAGCTAGATTCCAGTGTTTCTCTTGCATTTCAAAATATGTTACTTGGAAATGACCTACATTTATATTAATTTATTGTGCAATAAATATAAAGAACATTGGCAAAATGTATGTTTAAATTTAACCATAAAGCTAAACATGGTCATAGTTACCAAAGCTGTAAGGTCCACTTGGGTCACATGCCTCAATTCTTGTATTACTCGGTTACATACTGTGCTGAGCTGCTCTGTGTCAGCCTTTACCTTGTATTTAAACATCTCAGTGCAATCATGTGCTGTCCTTGTATGGGGTAATACACTGCTACTGCCTAGGGGAATAAGGGGCAGATGTATTAAGCCTGGAGAAGTGATAAAGCAGTGATAAGTGCAAGGTGATAACGCACCAGCCAAATTGTAGCTGATTGGCTGGTGCGTTATCACCTTGCATTTATCACTGCTTTATCGTTGCTCCAGACTTAATAAATCTGCCCCTCAGTGACCAATATATAGTATATTTTAACCCCACACCTACCACTTGATTTCGCTATAGAAGTGCCAATCAGACCTTTTTCATTTACAATTGTTTCATAATAACTGTTTTCAATTGTCCTTGCTTCTGGTCACATGACTCAATAGAGCTAGGCATAGGGGTCTATTCGTAAAGCAGTGAAAAGAGTGGAGAAGGGAGCCTGTGGAGAAATTGCCCATGGCAACCAATCAGCTGCTCCGTACAATTGTGTAGTATGCAAATTATAAATGTTACTTCAATGCTGATTGGTTGCCATGGGCAACTTCTCCACTGGCTCACTTCTCCACACTTTTCACTGCTTCATGAATAGACCCCCATAGTGGGAACTCAAATAGTAAAACAGGGGCTATCCGTGTGGTTCACCACTAGGTGATGTACTGTAAGAGTGTGTTTAGGTGTTTTTGTGTATTAAGAGAGGTAGGGAAGAAATGTTCTGCACTGTTTCAGTTCTCTTGATCCTCTTAGAACTCTAGAGAGGTAAGGAGATTTGTTCTAAACACCATTAATAGTACTTATTTTTATTTCAGAATAACTCTTTTACAAAAGGAAAATTCCTAACTAATTTCAGGTACCAGCAGTCACAGTAAAAGCTTCTCAAAATACATTAAGTTTCCCAAGGGCCCCATGAGTATAAGGGCCCTAGACTGATAGCTGAGGGTCCCCTTTTTCCAGGGGAACCAGATTTTTAAATGGCCCGAGGGAACCGGAGATATACGATTTCACAGCAGTGGTCCCCATCCGAGCATGTTAATTGATCTTCCCAGCCAGATATTTTATATTCTGTCTGACGTAGTGGTTTTCTGAGGTTATATGTCAAATGCTGGGACTCTCCTCTTTCAGAGGATACTGGAAGCTTGTCTCTGCTATGCCCAGAACCAGAGATACCAGCCTTCCATAGCTGGTCCTTGCTCCACCTCCACACGCCTGGTATGCAGTTTTATATTTTCGTCAATGTAGATTGCTCTGGCTCCTGAACTCTGATCCCCAAGTTCCCAGTACCTCCTGAAAGGTGGGACTCTCTAGATTTTCATAAAATTGAAAGCTAAGAAATCTATATCCAGGAAGTGGAGATATCTGCAGTTAAGGATGTTGCCCTACCACCCGAAAATGATGAATATTCAGCCCACTTCACTATCCACCCCTCCACTGCATATATTAAACACCCCCTACCACCCTGGAAGTCATATACCAGTGTCCCTTCATTCAGCCCATGCCTGCTTCTATAGTTTAATGTTCTCCCTTCCACCCTACCTACCACCATCTGTGCAGTAAAGGAGTAATTCACAGAAATTACTGCTCCCGGTCCTACATGCTGAGCAGAATATAGAACACCACCTGCGGGACATCAAAACTGCCACGGATAGCCCACCCCACCCCTTCCACTGGAGGATGGGTATGGGCCCCAGAGCATTGCTTTGCCTAGGGGCCTACACTGTTTTTAAGATGGCCCTGTATGGAAAGAGGCAGCGTGGAGAATCAGCTGCTGTCCAATCTGTGAGCAATTTTCTCTGCTGAAGGAGGAGATAGCAAAACTGCATGCTGAGATTTGTAGGATGTCTGTGTCTTTGAAGCCTCCACTGCCTCAGAGAGCCACCAGAAGACATTCTGCCAGGACTTCTGTGGGCTCTCAAGGGCAGAGATTTCCAGAGGGACACAGACACCTCCCGCAAGCGGTGACACTGCAAAACTCGTATGCTACTCTTGCAGGGCTGGAAGATACAACCAATAGAGGCACTACAGAACAGGAGGATATGGGGACTTCTACCAACTATAGGAACAGGAAATGGAACAGGAAAATTGCATCTCCAAAAAGGACTGCACTTCTCTTGGGAGATTCCATTATTAGAGGAATACATCTGGGAAATGCAAATGAAGTAGAGAAACAAGTAAGGTGCTTACCTGGAGCCACAGCTCCAAGGGATAAAGAGCGCATGCTAAGAATTGTAAAGGCAGCAAGAAAAGATGGGGAGGTGGATGTCATTGTCCACCTAGGGACAAATGACCTGGCAAATGCTGAACTCATGGCTGTAAAATATGAATTTAGGAAGTTAGGGACTGCTCTGAAGCAGGTGGCAACCACTGTATCTTTTTCAGAAGTATTGCCAGTGCACAGAGGGGAAGACAGAAGTCATTGCATCAGAAACTTCAATGTTTGGCTAAGGACATGGTGCAATGAGGAGAGATTTGGATTTATAGGCTACAGTCACACCATCTGGCAAGATAGGAGCTTATACAAAAGTGACGGTCTGCACCCATCTTCAAGGGGAACAAGAATACTAACTGAACAGTTTGGATGCTTCATCAAGAACTATTTAAACTAACAAAGGGGGGCAGTGAACCAAACAGGAATAAAGAAATCTGTTCCCCCAACACAGAGGTATTGTTTCTGCAGGCAAAGGGAATAGGAAGCATATCCACAGCAACAGAAAATAATTCAGATCAAAACCAAATAAAAATAGGCAGAGAGAAGAACATAGCTAGGAACAGAAAAAGCACAAACAAAACTCTAAAAGCTATGTGTGCAAATGCTAGGAGCTTAGGAAATAAAATCCCAGAACTAACTGCAATAATGACAAGGGATGATCTAGACATTGTGGCAATTACAGAGTCATGGTACAATGAAAATCATGACTGGGACATAGCTATACCGGGATATACTTTATTTAGGAAGGACAGAATTGGAAAAATCGGAGGAGGGGTAGCAATGTATGTAAAAAATGCCATAAATACTACATTAATACAAAGTATTGAAGAAAAAACTGAGGCCCTTTGGGTGATCATAGAAACAGGGGAAAAGTTGATTATTCGTATTGGCGTGATATACAGGCCACCAGGTCAGGAAGAGGAACTTGACGAGAACCTATTGCAGGACATAACTAAAATGGCATTAAAAGGAGAGGTAATAATCATGGGAGACTTTAATCTTCCTGATGTAAACTGGGAGGTGTCTGTTGCTAGTTCCACTAGAAGTAGGAACATTTTAAATTCCCTTCAGGGAGCATCCCTCCACCAATTGGTGAGGGAGCCCACTCGGAAAGACGCAATATTAGACTTAATACTTACAAATGGAGACAGATTATCGGACGTAAAAGTGGGTGAAAACCTGGGATCCAGTGATCATCAAGCAGTATGGTTCAGCATTAAGACAGAGACTGACTCGTCCCATACAAAAACAAAGGTGTTGGATTTTAGGAAGGCTGATTTTGTAGGGATGGGAAAATGTGTAAGCAATTCTTTGGCAGAGTGGAGGAACTTGGAAACAGTGCAGGAGAGGTGGGAAACATTAAAATGTGCAATATTGAAGGCAACAGACCTTTGTATCAAAACTGTTAGGAAAAACACAAGGAAAAGGAAGCCAGTGTGGTTTGCAAAAGAAGTAGCAAATATTGTGAGAGCAAAAAAGATGGCTTTTAGGAAATATAAGCAGACACAAAATAATGAAGACAAAAAGATATATCTTGTTAGACAGAAGGAGACAAAGAAGGTAATCAGATGTGCAAAGGCACAAGCTGAGGAGAAAATGGCCCAGTCAGTGGGTAAAGGAGGCAAAACTTATTTTTAGGTATATAAGCGAAAGGAGAAAAACAAAAGGCGGAATTATAAAACTAAAGATGGACACTGGGAGTCTTGTTGAAGGAGACAATTTAATAGCAGATCATCTTAATGATTATTTTTGCTCAGTATTTACTACTGAAAGAGAGGGGAAGGGGCCACAGTTAAGTTGCAGGGATATTCAGGAAAATGAAACAAGTACATTTACAGAGGAGAAGGTCCTAACAGAACTCTCAAAGCTGAAAGTGGACAAATCTATGGGGCCAGATGGGATACATCCAAGGATACTAAAGGAACTTAAAGAGGTGCTGGTAGCACCATTGACAGAATTATTCAACCAGTCATTAGCTACAGGAGTAATTCCAGGGGACTGGAAAAGAGCAAACGTAGTCCCACTGCACAAAAGTGGAAGCAAGGAAGAGGCAAACAACTGCAGACCAGTGAGTCTTACATCAGTAGTAGGGAAATTGATGGAAACACTCTTAAAAGAAAGAGTTGTAGATTATCTCAAATCCGGCAATTTACTGGATCCCAAACAGCATGGATTCACTGGGGGGAGATCATGTCAAACAAATCTTATTGACTTTTTTGATTGTGTGACTTAAGTGATGGATAAAGGTGGAGCCATGGATATAGCTTATCTAGACTTTAGTAAGGCTTTTGACACAGTTCCACATCGCAGACTGCTAAATAAACTTGAAAGTTTGGGATTGGATATTAGGATTATTGAATGGATAAGATCTTGGTTGAAGGATAGAAAACAGAGAGTTGTGGTAAATGGAGTGCATTCACAGGAGGGAAATGTTACCAGTGGAGTACCCCAGGGATCTGTACTTGGACCAGTGCTTTTTAATATCTTTATTGGTGACATTGCAAATGGCATTAAAGGGAAAGTATGCCTTTTTGCAGATGACACAAAGGTATGCAACAGGGTAGACACACCAGGTGGGGTAAAACAAATGATTGAGGATCTAGGTAGACTAGAGGAATGGTCAAGAGTCTGGCAATTACAGTTTAATGCCAAAAAATGCAAAATCATGCACTTGGGTCTCAAAAATCCTAAAGCTAAATACAGTATTAATGGCACTATACTGGAAACTACTGAGGAGGAAAGGGATCTAGGAGTCACTATTTCAGATGACTTAAAGGCAGGTAAGCAATGTAACAAGGCAATGAGGAAGGCTAGTCAGATGCTTGGCTGCATTGGGAGAGGCAGAGCCATCCCTAACCAATATGATGCCCTAGGCAAGATTTTGACTGGTGCCCCCTAGCACCACCGCTGGTTCCGCCTCTGACCTTGCACCTCTTTCCCAGCACCATCACCCCTCACCCAGAGCAGTCCTTATTTTGGTGTTTGGACCCCCTATATTTTAAATAAGAACAGTTCGCACATTTGGTGCACAGCCCATAAAGGGGTGTGTTTTTGCTGGCAAGGGGCATGGCCACACAATAGTAACCCCAATTCCAATTACCCCACACAGTACTGCAACTTTATTCACATTTGATCATGCGATAGTGTCCATAATTCATATTACATCCCACAGTAGTATCACTTTACCTTATAAACGTTACTCCTCACAGTAGAACCTCTTATTCACATTACATCACACTGAATTGCTCCTTATTCACATTACACCACACCTTAATGCTCTTTATTTACATCAGATGACACAGTAGTGCCCTTTCTATATGCAATGCCACATAGTAGAGCACCTTATAAACATAATGCCACACATTAATAATGCATTTATACACATAATTCCACACAGTAATGCCGCTTACACATATGAGACACCATATTAATGTCCTTATAAACATAATGCGCCTTACACATTATGAAAATCTTTATTAATGCCCTTTTACACATAATGTCCCTTAGACATATGCCGCACATTATTAATGCCCTTATACACATAATGACACATAGTGCCCCCTACACATTATTAGTGCCCCTATACACATAATGACACACATAGTGCCCCTTACACATATGTTGCACATTATTAATGCATTTTTACATGACACACATAGTGCTCCTTACACACATTCCGAACACTACTGCACAACCAAACCACTCACATGCACACAGCACTCACACTGCCACTAACACTGTGACCTCTGCTTCTGCTTGGATACAGATGTGTCTTCATAAATCTTGCTCAGTGCTAATGTCGGGCACACCTTTTGTTTATGAAAATGCATCTTATTTGCATTGCTATGTGGCTAGGGTGAAAAAGCAGCTTCTGCTGATTAAAATGATATGCAGCATGCCTATATACTGTGTATATATGAAATGCTACACACAGAATATAGGCATGCCACATATCATTTTAATCAGCAGAAGCTGTTGATGCCCCTAGGCCATGGGTCTTCAACCTGCGACCCTCCAGCTGCTGTGGAACTACATATCCCAGCATGCCCTGCCTCAGTTTTAGCATACCTTAATAGCAAAACTGTGGCAGGGCATGCTGGGATGTGTAGTTTCACAGCAGCTGGAGGGCCACAGGATGAAGACCCATGCCCTAGGCATATCAAATGCCCTAGGCAATTGCCTAGTTTGCCTATGCCTATGACCGGCTCTGGGGAGAGGAATCAGCAGCAGAAAGAAAGAAGTAATAATGCCACTGTATAGGTCATTGGTACGGCCTCATCTAGAATACTGTATTCAGTTCTGGAGGCCATATCTTCAAAAGGATATTAATACATTAGAAACTGTACAAAGGAGGGCAACTAAAATGGTGCATGGCCTACATCACAAAACATACCCAGAAAGACTAAGAAATCTCAATATGTATAGTTTGGAGTAGAGAAGGGAAAGGGGGGACATGATAGAAACTTTCAAATATATCAAGGGTTTTAACAAAGTCCAGGAGGGAAACATTCTCCAAATGAAGAGAAGCAATAGGACACGAGGACATGCACTGAGACTGGAGGGGGGGAGGTTCAGGGGAAATTTGCGGAAAAATTATTTCACAGAAAGGGTAGTGGACAAGTGGAATAGCCTCCCATCAGAGGTGGTAGAGGCTAAGACAGTAGAGCAATTTAAACATGCATGGGATAGACAAGGATATCCTTACAAAGAAATAAGGATCAAATAAGGTTAGAGATAAAAATAATATGAAAAAAAAAAAAGGGGCAGACTAGATGGGCCAAGTGGTTCTTTTCTGCCGACAAATTCTATGTTTCTATGATACAATACAACACAAAAATAAATCAGTTTATTTTGCTGAAACAA
This sequence comes from Pseudophryne corroboree, assembly GCF_028390025.1. Taxonomy (NCBI): domain Eukaryota; kingdom Metazoa; phylum Chordata; class Amphibia; order Anura; family Myobatrachidae; genus Pseudophryne; species Pseudophryne corroboree. Next base: position 500,066,377 of record NC_086449.1, on the reverse strand, counting down.
TGGAATTTAATCTGTTTTGATAGAAATGGTTAGTTTAACACAATTCTCAGTGCAATTACAGACCTATCTGGTCCTCTTCTCTGGGTCTCTTTAAATGTGAGTGGAAACTCCTCTCTAGTTTCTGACTACCTACTGCCTGCCTTCAGAGAGGAAGATTCCCCATCCCCTTTAACCACTTAACGTTCATAAAATAGTTTTTATTTTTTAGTTAATATTATTTAAAAAGTCTTTTTTCAAATATTTAAATATTATAATTATGTACATCTACAGAACGGATCTCCTCATCAAAAGATTGAGAGACACAGTGTGGCGGTGCGGTTGCATGTGATCTGACCATGCCAGTTAAGTGTTAACAGTGCCTTCCACAAGCTCCGGAAAATCTCAGAGTCAGACCTCACTGTCAGAAAACTCCACTGCCCTGTCAAATAGTCTGCCTGCCAATCCCCTCAGCAATAGGTAGGCTGCTCCATTGCCTCAGGCTTCCATTTACTCAGCACTGGCTCAACTGCACATTGTGATAACACAAAGCCACTGCTAGCAGGACTTCAGTAGCGCAAACTATTACTTGGTCCGTTCCCTCAGGAGATACTCTATGGCCCAGATTTATCAAGCATTGGAGAGTGATAAATAGCACGGTAATAAAGTACCAGCCAATCAGCTCCTAATGGTAATTTTTCAAACAAAGCCTGTAACATGGAAGTTAGAAGCTGATTGACTGGTACTTTGTCACTGTGATATTTATCACTCTCCAAGGCTTGATAAATCTGGGCCTAAGTAGCTTTGTCCACCTTAGACCTGTTGCTGGTTTCAGCAGCTTCTGTCATGTGACCTGCATATGAAAATACTCACCACTGCATTGCTTACTTCTCCTTCCCTCCACCTGGGTTACTCCTGTGGGGTCTGGAGCGCCAACACAGAAAACAACAACAATATGAAATGAATACTGATAGTGTATATACTGTGGCACAGAGGGTAATTTGCCATGTTCTGATCCTAGGACAAGGGGCAGGTAAGTTTAAAAATCCTGCTGTCTACTACAGCAAAGGTTTTTCACACTGCTGTATTACTTGGGTGTGATGATGTGGTGTGTGTGAGGGTATAAAGGATTGTGGAATCCAGAGGGCAGGGCTTTCATTGCTGACTAGCAGGTAGATGATAGTGAGGGCTGGTGGGGCATAACCAGTGCAAGGAAGCCATAACGTGAACAAATGTGCTGACATAACATTTGTGAGGAATTAAGAAGCCATCTGACAAAGCAGACCAGGGTAAAGTGTCCTCCTTTGTAAGCAGTTCTTTACAATACGTAAATCTATATATATCTTTACATGGATTTCTGTATATATACTGTATCTCACATAAGTGATTTTGTATTTTCATATGAGTCTTTACACATACCACAGTATCTGGGAGGGAATAGCCTGGGACTAGCCATGTATTTAGGCAGTACGGCTGGTGTAATGGTTAGCATTACTGCCTCACAGCACTGAGGTCATGGGTTCGATTTCCACCATGGCTCTACCTGTGCGGAGTTTGTATATTCACCCCGTACTTGCGTGGGTTTCCTCCAGGTACTCCGGTTTCCTCCCACAATCCAAAAATATACTGGTAGGTCAATTGGATCCCAACAAAAATTAACCCTAGTATGAATGTGTGTGCGTGTACATGTGTTAGGGAATATAGATTGTAAGCTCCACTGGGGCAGGGACCGATGTAAATGGCCAAATATTCTCTGTAAAGTGCTGTGGAATATGTGTGCACTATAAAGTGTTTCATTGGTGCATTATTTCCTGGTAATCATTCTTTACCATTAGGAACAGTGCAAGTAGCCAAAATCTAATTTTAGAGTAGAGATTCATCAAGTTTCTTCTTCTCTGATAGAATCCAAAGCTCTGATGGTTTTACTGACGAGTACTATAGTCAGTTTAAATTCATAATACTGTCTCATCTCCTCTCCATGGATAATACTCTACATCACAGTAATATATTTCTATTTCTGCATATGCTGAGGACAAATAGCATTTATTCCTAGGCAAAGATGCAACACTACAGAAAATACAGACAAATTTCCAATTTAGAAAAATTGAAAATGACAGAAAAAGTCTGGGTATTAAAAATAAATCAAGTATTATACAACCTATCCATGCTGGAATGATAATGTTACTTATTTAATATATGTTCTAATCAATATTGCTGTTCAGCAATCCCAAATAATATACTGGTCTACAACCAGCAGCATTTGAAGGTGGGTTTTGTTGCAGAATATGCATCTATGTTATCATCAAACATGCAGGGAAAGATTGTGATATAATTCTGATATGCCCAGTGTTTGTAAAATGTTATAACCTAAAGTATCACCAACAAGATTCTTAGATGAGTATACACTATTACAGGTTGAGTATCCCATATCCAAATATTCCGAAATACGGACTTTTTTGAGTGAGATAGTGAAACCTTTGTTTTCTGATGGCTCAATGTACACAAACTTTGTTTAATACACAAAGTTATTAAAAATATGGTATTAAATGACCTTCAGGCTGTGTGTATAAGGTGTATATGAAACATAAATGAATTGTGTGAATGTACACACACTTTGTTTAATGCACAAAGTTATAAAAAATATTGGCTAAAATTACCTTCAGGCTGTGTCTATAAGGTGTATATGTAACATAAATGCATTCTGTGCTTAGATTTAGGTCCCATCACCATGTTATCTCATTATGGTATGCAATTATTCCAAAATACGGAAAAATCCGATATCCAAAATACCTCTGGTCCCAAGCATTTTGGATAAGGGATACTCAACCTGTACAACATAGAAAGACTACATGGTGACAATTTAAAAATATATCTCCACTGTTCCTTCACTCTAGGTTCTTAAGTATACTGTACTTAGCCTTTAGCTGTTTCTCTATGCAAACTGTTCTTTCAAGGTCTCACTTGAATACTATACATTTCATTTCAATATTTTTATGATATATAAGCCCCTGCAGCATTATTTTGTAAATCCAGCTTCAGAATACTTAGGGCTCGTACAACTTTTACTCTTTGCGCATACCTGTTTACCTCACCACAAAACTGTACCCAGCCTCTTGGAAGCTTTAGGGCTTGTCCTCCTGGATAAAATTAGCTCCCAGTAGTCACTAGGTGAACAAGTACCACAGCGATATGAATTTGCCTTGTGTGTATCAGCACAGTCATCATGACCCAGGCATGGTGACCTGGACTTGTCAGCAGGGAGAGATAACTGTGTTTTATGTATTCACAAAGTAGTGCATTTCTTTAAGTCAGGGGTTCTCAACTCCAGTCCTCAAGTACACCCAACAAGTCATGTTTTGTGGGATTTCTTTAATCAGGCACTGGTGAGCCAGTAACCATCCCACCTCTTTGCACAGAAATCTTCAAAACATGGTTTGGAAGTGAGAACCACTGTCTTGTGCTGTTTTGTAATTATTATAATAGTTTACAATTAAGTGTTCCACTAGCCCTTACAATGCACACATTTTCCAAAGAACATTGAATAGATAGCATAGAAAGGCAATAATAATAAGTGATGCCATTAGAACTGATTATAAAGGTATTGTATATAGGATATATTATACTTACATATATATTACTGTACAAAAGTTGTAGGCAGGTGTGTTAAAACGCTGCTAAGTAAGAATGCTTTCAAAAATAGAACTGTTCATAGTTTATTTTTATCAATTAACAAAATGCAAAGTGAATGAACAGTAGAGAAATCTAAATCAAATCAATATTTGGTGTAACCACCCTTTCCCTTCAAAACAGCATCAATTCTTCTAGGTACACTTGCACACAGTTTTTGAAGGAACTTGGCAGGGAGGTTGTTCCAAACATCTTGGAGAACTAACCACTTCTGTGGATGTAGGTCTGCTCAGATTTTGCTGTCTCTTCATGTAATCCCAGACAGATGCAATGATGTTGAGATCAGGGCTCTGTGGTGGCTAAATCATTACAGGTTGAGTATCCCTTATCCAAAATGCTTGGGACCAGAGGTATTTTGGATATGGGATTTTTCCGTATTTTGGAATAATTGCATACCATAATGGGATATCATGGTGATGGGACCTAAATCTAAGCACAGAATGCATTTATGTTTCATATACACCGTATACACACAGCCTGAAGGTGGTTTTAGCCAATATTTTTTATAACTTTGTGCATTAAACAAAGTGTGTGTACATTCACACAATTCATTTATGTTTCATATACACCTTATACACACAGCCTAAAGGTCATTTAATACAATATTTTTAATAACTTTGTGTATTAAACAAAGTTTGTGTACATTGTGCCATCAAAAAACAAAGGTTTCACTATCTCACTCTCACTCAAAAAAGTCCGTATTTCGGAATATTCCGTATTTCGGAATATTTGGATATGGGATACTCAACCTGTATTTCCAGGACTACTTGTTCTTCTTTATGCTGAAGATAGTTCTTAATGACATTGGCTGTATGTTTGGGGTCATTGCCCTGCTGCAGAATAAATTTGAAGCTAATCAGATGCCTTCCTGATGATTTGCATGATGGTTAAGTACCTGTCCGGATTTCTCAGCAATGAGTACACCATTAATCCTGACCAAATCCCTAACTTCATTTGCTGAAATATAGCCCCACACTTGCAAGGAACCTTCACTATGCTTCACTGTTGACTGCAGACACTCATTATTGTACCGCTCTAAAGCCCTTTGGTGATCAAAGCGCCTTCTGTTACAACCAAATATTGTAAATTTTGACACCAGTCCAGAGCACCTGCTGACATTTTTCTGCACCCTAGGGCCTATGTTCTCATGCAGAGTTGAGTCGCTTGGCCTTGTTTCCATGTTGAAGGAATTTTTTTGGGCCACAGTTCTTCCATGAAGACCACTTTTGGCCAGACTTCTCCATACAGTTGATGGGTGTATCCACTGGTTTCAGTCAGTTCTGAGCTGATGGCACTGCTAGACATCTTCCGGTTTATAAGTGAATTAAGCATGATGTGTCTTTCATCTGATTTACTAAGTTTCCTTTGCCGAGTCTGCACGTCTTAATGTTGCCAGTTTCTTTCTGCTTCTTCAAAACAGCACATCTTGGAACCCCAGTCTGCTTTGAAGTCTTTGCCTGTGAGAGACTTTTCTGATGCAGTATAACTACCTTATGCCTTGTTGCTGTGCACAGTTTTGCCATGGTATATGGCCTGTGACATGAAACTGTCTTCCACAACCTCACCTTTGTATCAGAGTTTGGTTGTTCCTCATCCAGTTTTAAACCTCCTACATAGCTATTTCTGTTTCAGTTAATAACTGCGTTTCAACCTACATATGAAAATAATGATCATTATCACCTGTTTGTACTATGGGATCATTCCAACCCGTTCGCACGCTGCTTTTTTTCGCAGCCGTGTGAATGGGTCTGAAATGAGCAGGCGCAAGGAAAGCAGTGTGCACGCGCGTCGTTGCCCGACGACGGCCGTCGCCGGGCAGCGACAAGAACAACGAAGGAAGCGGTCACAGCGGCGATCGCAAGATGATTGACAGCAGGGAGGCGGATCAGGGTGGCAACTGACCATTTTCTGGGAGTGGTGAGTAAAACGCAGGCGTGTCCTTGCATTTGCAGGGCGGGTGTCTGACGTCAATTCCGGGACCTGACAGGCTGAAGAGATCGCAGCGGCTGAGTAAGTCCAGAACTACTTAGAAACTGCACAAAACTTTTTAGCCCAGCTCCCTCGCACATGCCTTTGCACACTTGCTATGCTAAAAAACACTCCCCCCATAGGCGATGACTATCTGATTGCACGGGCTGCAAAAAGTTGCACTGTGCGATCGACTCGGAATGACCTTCAATAATTCTACAAAATCCCTGACTTTGTGCAAGTGTAACTAGAAGAACTCATGCTGTTTTAAAAGCAGAGGGTGGTCACACCAAATATTTATTTGATATAGATTGCTCTTCTGTTCATTCACTTTGCATCTTAATTGATACATATAAACTATGAACACTTTTATTTTTTAAAGCATTTTCACTTTGCAGCATTTTTTCCACACCTGCCTAAAACTTTTGCACAGTATTGTATCACCTAAAATGATAAATAAAACACAACCTGGGTGATTGGTCCATTTTAATGTATTTGTGTCAAATTTGGCCTATAAAAGTACAACAATGCTAATTAAAAACATTCTCCAATTGGTTTAAAGAGATCAAACTAAAGGCCAGTACTCACTGGCCGATGTGAGAGAGATGTGTCTCCCGCCGCTCAGCACAGCGCGATGTGTGCTGAGCGTGCGAGGGGAGACGGGGAGCCGCTCACTTCACCCAGCGGGTGAAGTGAGCGACCCGCTAGATTGGCCTGCATGCAGACCAATCTAGCAGCAGCGATAGCGATGCGCGGGGCTGCGCATCGCTATCGCTGTAGGGGGCAGTGGCGGATTTTGCCATGGGCAAGCAGGACTTTTGCCTGGGGTGCCACCTTCTGGAGGGCGCTGGCGCCTTCCGGAGGGCGCCGCACCATGGCAAGATCCGCCACTGTGCCCCCCGCAGTGCCCCCCGCTTTGAAGGGAACCAGACGCGTAGCGTCTATTTTCCCTTCATGGAGAGGACCTTTGTTGTGCGGTGCGCGATGACGCCATCGCGCACCGCACAGCAAATGTCCTCTCCATGAAGGGAAAACAGACGCTACGGTCTAGTTTCCCTTCATGGAGAGGACCTTTGCTGTGCAGTGCGCGATAAATCGAGGAGGGGAGAGGAGAAGAGCGGCGCCGGCGAAGGAGGTCTGCAGCGGTCTGGATCAGGAACGGGGATAGTAAGTATACTCTTTTATATTATATTTTTTCTTTCAGCAGCGCTACAGGGGGCACTAATGGGGGCGTAACTGACCATGCCCCCATTTGAAGCCACGCCCCTATACTTTGCCCGAGGCGCCACAAGGCCAAGAACCGGCCCTGGTAGGGGGTACACACGGAGCGATCATGCTTAAAATCTAAGCAATCTAGTCAGATTGCTTAGATTTTAAGCAGTGATCGCTCCGTGAGTACCCCCCTTAACATTTGACAAGTACCAAACTGTGCAGAATCTATTTAATCATCTATGCCTGAGAAATGTAGTCTTTGTTTACCTGTGGGCTACACTTTACAGAATCAAGACTTTGTAAATATCTTCATCCTGTTCGTCTTCTTTGTTAAACAATTGTTTTGAATATTTGTTTTAATCTCGTGAGTCATTAAATACACATTAACATGCATAAGAGTTAAGTGGATTGTTGTTAGACTTAAATAAGGCAAAGTATGGTACAGTATGTGTCTAATACACTCGTATTGCTTGCCTTGGAATGTTAGTCTGAGTTGGATATGGATATAGAAAGTACAATCCTAGCGTGAAAGCATGGAAAATATAATTTTACAGTGCATACAAGAGTAAACGCTTTTATTTTATTTTGGTTCATAACCTAAAGTCACATATCCTTGTACATTTGATTTCTAGCACTAAATGTACAACACTTCTTGTATTAAAAAATACCACAGTTGTTTTTCTTAATTAGGCTTTTACTGCAAGAGACAAAATTGCAAATGTATAGTACAGCTTGTTTCATTTTCTATTTGCTGGCAAATACTGCAGATGTTAAATTGGATGTGCAATAAAAATAGAGATAATTAGGTAAGATTATGGAATGTTTTTCATTCATATTTAAAGTTTAATAACATACAATATTCAGCAAGAATGAGATCTGAATCAAATTGGCCTTCAGTTTTGTGCCTTACAAATGGGTTGTATTAGCCCTGGTGAAGAGCAAATATTAAATGTCATGATGTTAACATTGTATTCACTATTGTGTCCAATGCTGAGTGTGTGAAAGGCAAAAACAAGATTTTGTTATTCACACAAGAAACTGAAATGAGCTACAAGGTTTGAAGATTTATTTTACACTTGAATGCACTGATTGTCATCTTGTTTATGAGGTGGTGTTAACCATTACTTGTAATGTTGCTTAGTTTACAATTTCTAGTTGCAAGTTAAAACTGGTGCGTAGTCCAGCCAAAAATGTAAATGTCTTCTTATACATTTCAAAACATTGTAGTGATTTCTATACAACAGAAGGAGAGAGAGAGAGAGAGAGACAGTGAGTCAGTGAGAGAGAGTGTGAGAGAGAGAGAGAACATTCTAGTAACCAATAAAGAAACCAGAATCTTTGATCACTACAGAGATCTTTTCTGTAATCTCTGTAAAATAAAGAGATTATTTCAGTGGCCTCCATTCCAATTCTGCACTCTATAGATTACATAAATAATTGCAGCTACTATACACAATACAGAGAGCATCCCAGTGACTGATTTACTATAAAATGGGGGCCTATTCAATGCATGTCAGATCCTTTTAGATGGAAAGGATCCGACAATGCAGTATTCAATTTGCGTCCAAATCCAACAGGATTTGGTGGTTCTCAACAATGTTAATCCGACTTTTTTTAAAGTTTGATTCACATTGTCGAAAATGGGGCTAAAGGTTGTCGGATTTGGCCGCAAATCCGACAAAACACATGGATCCATGGCTAATCTGCCGATCCACGTGTTTTCTGACAAGTCGGAATTGCTGACCTTTTGGAAAAAAACAGCAGCCCCATTGAATAGGTCGAATCACTATTCAACCTGAAAAAGTCGGAATCTGCCATCTTTCCGACAAGACAGCAGTTCTGACAAGAATTGAATATACCCCATAGGGGTGTCGGATTTGGCCGCAAATTGATTACTGCATTGTCGGATAGAGAGCATTGTAGTTACAGATGTACAATACAGGGAGCATTCTGGAGATCCCAGCATTACAATTTTCTTCATACAATACAGAGAACATATTAATCACTAGTATACAAATACTGATAGCATTTTTACAAATTCAGAGACCTCTCTAGGGATCTTGATATAATAAAGGAATCATTATAGTCATCTTCAAACAAAAAAGTGATACAGGGAGCATTGCAATCTAGTAGTCCAATACAGGAAGTATGCTGAGTGATTTGCTACAACTCAGAGAGCACTCTAGTGACATTTATACCATACAAAAAAATATTCTAGTTACTGATATACAATGCAAAGATCAATAGATATCACAGGGGTCATTCCAGTAATCTTGTTACAAATGAGTGGTTAATATAGTGTTCTCAACAGAATAAAGAGAATAGTCTGGTTATCTCAATACAGTACAGAGAATATTATAGTGAGCAATATACCATACAAAGAGTATCCTTTATACTATACAGACATAGGGGCATGTGTATCACAGCCTGGAGAGAAATAAAGTACCAGCCAATCAGCTCCTAACTGACATGTTACTGGCTGTGTTTGAAAAAAAGACAGGAGCTTGTTGGCTGGTACTTTTATCTCCATCCACTTTATTTCACTTCAAGGCTTACTACATAGAATATAAAGTACCAACCAGCTCTTAACTCTCATGAGGACGTTATTGCCCTTGCATCATGGCATGAGAACGTAATTGCCCTTGCCTCACAGCATGAGGACATTATTGCCCTTACCTCACGGCATGAGGACATTACTGTCGTGGCCTTCTGGCATGTGGAGCTAATGCCTGCCTTGCCCCAGGTCCAGCAAATGCCTGCCTTAGGCAATGGTCTGTCCCCAGCAGGAGAGGCTGATGCCTTAGCTGATGATCTGTCCCCCAGGAGGGTTAGCTGATGTCTCAGCTAATGACTTAACCCCAGGAGGGGTAGCCAATGTTTCAGCCAATGGCTTGACCCCAGGAGATATGGCCAATGTTTCTGCCAATGTGTTAACTCCTGGAGGGAAAGCCGATGTCCAGACCCCAGAAGGGGAGTCTGATGTCTTTGCCGTTGATATGATCCCAGGAGGGGTAGCTGATGACTTGTCTCCAAAAGGGTAATATAGTCCTGTAACCCTAGGAAGGTTTTCTTTATCCATATCAAGTTCTGAAGCCCCAGGAGTGGCACCTGATCCTGAACCCTTAGGATGTGCGTCTGACTCAAGTTCAAGAATAAAACATAGTGCCTCAGAGTTCATTTCCAGTTTGATCACAGCTTTCACAGACTTTATCCAAAATTCCTCCAGGCACAATTCAATATCATCTGTTGGTTCCAGTTCCAAAAAAGCTCTCCAGTCTGATACTCCAGGAAACATCTGTGAAGGAGATCTAGCTTAATTCTGTGTATCTCACCGACATCAATCAGCATCACTCCTGCCATTGCAGTTAATTAATACCTCAGTGCCTTCAGTGGGAAAGCCTTGGACTGGGTGAAGCCTTTTATCAAGTCCAAGGATCCATTACTCACTGGTCCTTCTGCCTTCAATAAAGTAGCACAACAAAGATTCACCCCAAATTCAGCCTGTTTGAAACCCTCTGAAGATTCAGAATCTGTTATGTCTAGTTCTAGTCAAAATCTGCCTGCTCCAGTCTCCAAACCCAATCTAACTGTTCCTACTAAAGAGAAGTCTTGTTTTGCAGGTGTTAAGGAACAATTTTGTCCCCGCCGGTCCCAGGGACTTCACATCCTGTCGATCCTAAAAAAGGTCTTTCTTCTGTTAAGCCTGAAAAGAAACTTTAATCTGTTGGCCCAGTTAAGGACTCAGACCAAGATCCTGACCCTATTACTTTCGATGGAAAGCTAGAGCAATATAAAGATCTGTAGCTTCTAGGTCAGAAAATAGCTCTATGTCTTCTTTTTCCAGCTGACAAAATTTGATTCTTCCACATGATTCTTCCACATGGCTTTCAAGGGGGAGGCTTTGTAATGGGCAAAGCTACTCATTGCTTTCAACGACCCTGTTCTTCAGGACTTGGGAGTCTTCAGTAATGCCATTATTAAAAGATATGGTGGTCCCGGGATAGTTTTATCCAAATCTATTTTAAGATTTTTCTTCTGCTATTTTTATGTCAATTTTTAATCGTTTGTTTTATTGTACATATGGTCTTGTGACCAATAAACTGTTAATTCATTTCCATTACCTGTGGATTGGTGACACATTCTTCTGAGGATATATACAACCAGAGAAACTGATGAATATCAGCAACCAGGACGCAATTAAAGAAATCCTTATGTGAACATAGGGCTTTTGCGTAAGGTCAGTCTGTGGTTTACTGTAGTCTGGTTGTGGCACATATGTGGATTGAAAGTCCTGCATGAGAACTATACATATAAAGAAACCTTTATGTGGATATAGGGCACTGTTTAAGGTCAGTGTCCTGAAAAGGTTTTCATCAACGTATAGAGCTTATCATTGTGTGGAATCTCATAATTTACATAACTTTACATACTCCCTTTGGAAGCAAGAAAGAGACATTTGGAAAGTCTGCCCAAAGTGCACTATAGGTGTATGAATTGAACACTGTATAGGAAAATATTCTGTCTGGAATCCCAGTCTTGTGAGGCGGCGCTTGGGTCTTATTCCAATATTGTTTTTCTGTATGGTAGGAGCAAAAGTGTGGCTCGGGAATAGGATCGGGCGGCAGCCCTTAGCGCAAGTTATAAACAGACTTTTGATTATATTGAGATTCTATGAGAAAGTAAGCAACAATCGTGACCAGAGTAACGCAGTAGATGTGGTCTATCTGGATTTTGCAAAAGCTTTCGACACAGTGCCTCACAGGAGGCTGATTTTTAAATTAAGGGATCTTGGTATAGGAGACACTATTTGTACATGGGTGAGTAATTGGCTTGATAACAGGGAACAGCGAGTGGTGGTTAATGGGATGTTTTCCACATGGGCTAAAGTAATCAGTGGAATACCGCAGGGTTCTGTGCTGGGGCCACTATTGTTTAAAATATTCATAAATGATCTAGGAAAAGGACTAGAAACCACGGTGTCAATTTTTGTAGACGATACGAAAACATGTAGGGTAATCAAGTCAGATGTGGATGTGGAGTCTCTTCGGAGCGATTTAATTAAACTTGTTTGGGCAACAAAATGGAGCATGAGGTTTAATGTGGAAAAATGTAAAGTTATGCACTTTGGGACTAAGAATAAACATGCAACCTACCAAGGGAAACAGTATTAGAAAAGGATTTGGGGGTGCTCATTGATAGTCGATTTAGCAGCAGTACACAATGTCAAAGTGCAGCAACAAAGGCAAATAAGGTGTTAGCATGTATTAAAAGGGGAATTGAGACAAGGCATGAGAGTGTAATCCTGCCACTGTACAAATCATTGGTACGACCACATCTTGAGTACTGTGTACAGTTCTGGGCACCACACCATAAAAGAGATATATTAAAACATGACAAAAGGGTCAGAGGCGATCAACCAAATTGATTAAGGGGTTGGAGACACTGGACTATGAGGAGAGGCTTTCTAGGTTAGATATGTTTACACTAGAAATGAGACAACTAAGAGGAGATATTATTAATATTTACAAATATATAAAGGGGCAATGGGGGTCATTCCGAGTTGATCACTCGCTGCCGATTTTCGCAGCGCAGCGATCAGGTGAAAAAACTGCAGTTATGCGCATGCATATGGGTCACAATGCACATGCGTGACGTACGGGTACAAATCTCTTTGTGGTTGTGCACAGGTTCTAGCGAAGCTTTCCTTCGTACTGACGGCCGCAAGAAGATTGACAGGAAGGGGGAGTTTCTGCGTGTCAACTGACCGTTTTCAGGGAGTGTTTGCAAAAACGCAGGCATGCCTGAAAAAAACGCAGGCGTGGCTGAGCGTTCGCTGGGCGGGTGCATGACGTAAAATCTGGACACGAATAGGTTGAAGTGATCGCAAGCGCTGAGTAGGTTCAGAGCTACTCTGAAACTGCACAAACTGTTATTGCAGAGCGCGGCTGCACAAGCATTCGCACTTCTGCTAAGCTATAATACACTCCCCAGTGGGCGGCGGCATAGCGTTTGCACGGCTGCAAAAACTAGCTAGCGAGCGATCAACTCGGAATGACCCCCAATATGCGTAGCTAACAGGTGATTTGTTTATTAAGAGACCTCTACACAAAATGCGCGGACACCCGCTAAGGCTTGAGGAGAGGAAATTTCATATTCAGTGCAGGAAGGGATTCTTCACTGTAAGGGCAATACGAATTTGGAATTCACTGCCAGAGAAGGTTGTAATGGTGGACTCAGTCAATGCGTTTAAAAATGGGTTAGATAAATTTCTAACGGAAAAAGATATGCGAGGATATAGCCTTCAACTAAAATAGAATAGGAAATATAATATAATTCAGGTTGAACTCGACGGACTACTGGTCTTTTTTCAACCTCACCAACTACAGTATGTAACTATGTTACTATGTAAGTGCCTGTCATATAGTACAAGGGTGATTCATGAAATAAGGTAACAAGACCTCTCATTGTGTATATTTATTCAACTTGTACATATACTTATACTTGTATTATGGGGGTCATTCCGAGTTGTTTGCTCGCTAGCAGATTTTAGCAGCATTGCACACGTTAGACCGCTGCCCTCTGGGAGTGTATCTTAGCTTAGCAGAATAGCGAACGAAAGATTAGCAGAATTGCGAATAGAAAATTCTTAGCAGTTTCTGAGTAGCTCGAGACTTACTCCTACACTGCGATCAGCTCAGCTCGTTCCGTTCCTGGTTTGACGTCACAAACACGCCCTGCGTTCGGCCAGCCACTCCCCCGTTTCACCAGACACTCCAGCGTTTTATCCTGGCACGCCTGCTTTTTTCCCACACACTCCCAGAAAACGGCCTGTTTCCGCCCAGAAACACCCACTTCCTTTCAATCACACTCTGATCACTTAAACGATGGAAATTCTTTGTTCGGACGTGAGTAAATCTACTAAGTTTTGAGCAAAAATACTTAGCGCATGCGCACTGCGTACCATGCGCATGCGCATTTTCACCTTAAACGCTCCGTTGCGAAAATCGGCAACGAGCGAACAACTCGGAATGACCCCCTATATACGTATAATCAATAGTATGGCCTTGGTACAGATTATTTTTCCACATAGTCCCCATACTTGTCTAAGCATTTGTTCCAACAGTACACCAAGGCATCTATCCTGGCATAGAAGAAATTAGTGTCAAGTGCCTGAAGCCAGAATATGACAGCTTGCTGAACTCATAACCATAGATTATGAATCACCTTCCCCCCAGGTGCTTCTTCAATGGTCCAAAGAGATGGAAATCACTCAGTGCCAGGTCAGGGATATATGTAGGATGGTCAAGTACCTCCAAATGGTAGCACCATAACAACTCACTTGTGCATTTGGCCTGGTGTTATCATGCAGCAACATGATGCCTGTTTGCAGCAACCCAGATAGTTTTCGACTAATTGCTCTCTGCAACCGGTTCAATGTGTCACAACAGCGGTTAGCATTCACAGTATCTCCCTTGGTGAGGAAATCACGGTTCCCATGACCTTCTTTGCTGATGGAAATTGTTTTGAATTTCTTTAAAGATGAGGATGACATGTGTTTTCATGTTATGGATGCTTGCTTCATCTCCGGTCTCACATGATGCACCCATGTTTCATTGTCTAGAGCAGGCATTCGCAACCGCGGTCCTCAAGGCACACCAACAGTGCAGGTTTTAGTAATATTCAGGCTGCAGCACAGATGGTTAAATCAAAATAACTGAGGTACTAATTAAGTCACCTGTATTTAAGCCTGGATATCACTAAATCCAGGACTGTTAGTGTGCCTTGAGGACCGAAGTTGGGAAACACTGGTCTAGAGGAACTGCACTCCTTCCTTCAGGTGCACATCCTATTGGGTTTTGTGAACTTCTGTGAGTTACTACCGTACCCAGCGTGAACACTTTTTCCAGGACCCCATTTGCTCATGAATGATGTGGTGCACAGTACCCACTGAGATCTTCAGTTTGTCAGCAATAGCAGTAACTCGAATGCATCTGTCCTCCTGAATCAGACTTTCAATGTGGCACAAATTGTCATCTGTCATGTGTGGTGGACATGCTTGGCTGTCTAAATTGCTGCTCATCTTGAACGTCTGTCTTGCCGTTATCAAAGTCAATGCACCAAACCAAACCTGTTTCCTAGACATGACGTTATCTCCGTACACCTCAACAATTTGGCAATGAGTTTCAGCTGCTGTGGAGCCCTTTAGATGTAAAAATACACTACGCACCTCAATGTGTGACCATGTTTCCACCATTCCTGCCATCTTACAGCTGATATGGGGACAGTATGACTGATATGAGGTGCAGGAAATAAGAATGACATTCAATAGAGATGAGCGTGTTCGGTTCCCTGAGGCCTGGATCCGAGTCAGGCTCGGGTTTTCCCGTCTGACTCAGAAACCAGAATGAGGCAAAACGTCATCATGCCGCTGTCAGAGTCTTTTGGGGTTTGGATTCCATATAAGGAGCCGCGTGTCGCCGCCATTTTCACTCCGGCATTGGAGAGTGTCGCAAGAGGACGTGTCTCCGTCCTCTGTGTCCTGCATCAGTACAGTGGTAGTGTCTTGTGCTGCATCAGTCCAGTCACAGTGGTGTTGTACTCTGCTGCCATATGTCCAGTGCTGCTGTATAAGTCCAGTCCAGTGGTGCTGTGTTGTGCTGCACCAGTTCAGTGGTGGTGTCTTGTGCTGCATCAGTCCAGTCACAGTGGTGGTGTCCTCTGCTGCCATATGTCCAGTGCTGCTGTATAAGTCTAGTCCATTGCAGTGGTGCTGTGTTGTGCTGCATCAGTCCAGTGGTGGTGCCCCTGTGCTGCTGTATAAGTCCAGTGGTACTACCGTATATGTCCAGTGATACTGCCGTATATGTCCAGTGATACTGCCGTATAAATCCAGTCCAGTGGTATTGCCGTATAAGTCCAGTGATACTGCCATATATGTCAAGTGGTACTGCCGTATAAATCCAGTGATACTGGCGTATATGTCCAGTGGTACTGCCATATAATTCCAGTGATACTGCCAGATATGTCCAGTGGTACTGATGTTTAAATCCAGTGGTACTGGCGTATAAATCCAGTCTAGTGATACTGCCGTATATGTCTAGTGGTACTGCCGTGTAAGTCCAGTGATACTGCCATATAAATCCAGTCCAGTGGTACTGCCATATAAGTCCAGTGATACTGCCGTATATGTCCAGTGGTACTGCCATATAAATCCAGTGATACTACTGTATATGTCCAGTGGTACAGCCATATAATTCCAGTGATACTGCCATATATGTCCAGTGGTAATGCCGTATAAATCCAGTGGTACTGGTGTATAAATCCAGTCCAGTGATACTGCCATATATGTCCGATAGTACTGCCGTATATGTCCAGTGGTACTGCCGTATATGTCCAGTAGTACTGCCGTATATGTCCATTGGTGCTGCCATATAAATCCAGTGATACTGCCGTATATGTCCAGTGGTACTGCCGTATAAATCCAGTGGTACTGGCGTATAAGTCCAGTGATACTGCCATATAATTCCAGTTATACTGCCGTATACATCCAGTCCAGTGGTACTGCCGTAAAGTCCAGTCCAGTGGTGCTGTCTTTTGCTGCATCAGTCCAGTGGTGGTGTCTTGTGCTGTCATAAGTCCAGTGGTGGTGTCCTGTGCTGTATATTATTTGCTCCAAATAAAAGAGTTATATACATTACTTATATTATTATCCAAATAATTTTTACAGGGTTTGCCCGGTGGGGTGTAGGGGTAAGATCACCTGTGCTACATATTATTATAATAGCTCCAAATAAAAGGGTTATTATTATCCAAATAAATTTTACAGGCTTTTCCGTGTGTGTGGTTTAGGGGCATGCTCTCCTGTGCCACCAATATTGTGCGTGTTTTACATCTGGGCAAATTCCAGCACGTCCCATGTTGTTTGTGCCGCACACTTGTGTCACTTAGCTTAGTCATACAGCTACCTCATTGCATCTTTTTCTCTTCTTTGCATGATATGCTGTTTAGGGCCTAGTTTTTTTAAGTGCCATCCTGTCTGCCACTGCACTGCCACTTCTAGATGGGCCAGGTGTTTGTGCCGCACACTTGTGTCGCTTAGCTTAGTCATACAGCCACCTCGGTGCAACCTTCTGGCCTAAAAATAATATTGTGAGGTGTTCAGAATATACTGGAAATGAGTGGAAATGAATGTTATTGAGGTTAATAATACTGTAGGATCAAAATTACCCCCAAATTCTGTAATTTTAGCTGTTTTTATGGGGGGGTTTCCAAAATCATCCATATCCAAAACCAAAACACGAAAGGGCGCTTTTGGCAAAACCAATCCAGATCCAAAACACGAGCATGGAACCAGAACCAAAACCAAAACACAGAACACGAAAAGTGCCCGCCGCAGATCTCAAACATTCAAGAACATTACACACATGAGAGGTCTTGTTACCTTACTTATAGAACTACCCTTGTATATTAGTATATTGCATAGAGATACAGGGTGGAGGCGTATATTTTATAATGTAAATGAGTATCTATGAAGATGTAATCTACGAATTCACTAGGAACTAGTGGCATCACTGATGAATGAAGCAATTTATAGGGTCCGATTCAGACCTGATCTCTGCTGTGCATTTTCGCATAGCGGGCTATTATCGAACTACTGCGCAGGCATATGCACTGCAATGCGCAGGCACATCGCCTAACAGTGACAGGATGGTGTGAAAATTCTATCACACGGGCTTTTGCAAGGTGATTGACAGGAAGAGGATGTTTGTGGGTGGTAACTGGCCATTTTGTGGTTGTGGGCTAGATGCTTTATCGCTTGGAAAGTGATAAAAAGGAGAGTGAAAAAGTACCAGCCAATCAGGTCCTAACTACCATGTCACAAGCTGTGTTTGAAAAATGGCAGTTAGGAGCTGATTGGCTGGTACTTTTTCACTCTCCATTTTACCACTTTCCTAGTGATGATGCATCTGCCCAGTGTCTGGAAAAACGCAGGCATTCCCAAGCATTTTCAAGGCGGGTGTGTGACGCCTGCTCCGGCCCCAATCAGCCTGATTTCTTCGCACTGGAGGAGTAAGTATTTAGCTACGCACTGGAGAAGTAAGTATTAGCTACGCACAGACTGCACACACTGCACAGAATGGGAAAAACAATTGATGGTGGGTGTGATGCAAACGGTTTTGCAGCTGTCCGCTAACAGAGGAGAATTTTCACACATGCAATCGCACAGGCAAATTTTCACTCCCCATGGGCGGCGACTATCTGATCGCAGGACAGTGTAATTTGCAGCACAGCTATCAGTCTGAATTAGGCCCATAGTTGTCTCCCCTGTGTGTGGTGCAAGGAGAGCATGATGCAGCTTTCATATTACTGGCTTGCTGCATGCAGATATTCAAAGAGTGACCAATACAGAATTATACCCCCTTCCCTATGCTCTTCACAAAAAAATAAAAACTTCTCTATATGTAAAGTTCAAAGTTTTGCAAGATCAATCATTACGAACAGGACTGGCTGACACGTGTTTAATGCACAAAAATGAGCTAACTCCAGAAAAATAAATATATTCTTTACTTGGTGCTGAATTTAAATATCCAACATGTTGGTAGAGTTCAGGCTTCTTGGCTCAATTTCCAGAAAGAACACTAATGAAGACATTTTTTTGTATATTATTCTACACCTGGAAGATTTCATAATTTTGTGGTTTACCAAACTAAAGCCTAATAAATAAATTTTCCTCTCGTAATGATCTTGCATGCCTTGTGAATGTAGTGCTTGTGAAACATAGAGTTTATGGATTCTGGAAAGTAAACTGTAATAAATACAGCATGGGAAGTCTAAGCCGCGATACCTCACATATTAACTGCAGAGTTGTAAATGCACTCACAGAATATGCACCTGAATTAGCAGACTGTGTACATATTCAGTTAAAATAAAGCAATATATGTTGGCAGCTTATGCCTAACGTTATTGTGTACGTACACATCTAGCTGTATCATTGCTATGACGTTATCATTCTGTGAACGAAAACTCTGACAATCGGTGGGTTTCAAAGCTTCCGTTCAGTAAAATTTCCTCAAGTCTGCAGGTATGGCATTTCAATAAATGAAGACAATATTTAAGATGTTATTCTCACAATCTCAAAACACTAGAAGAACTTTATGAAAAATATCAACAGCAAAACAGTGATCATGTTTTTACATAGAGCTGGAGAAGAATTTATTCAACGTCACTGTATTTTAATTGTATATTTAGTAAAGATTGTTGTTGTTTTTTGAAGCCAGAAATTCTTACTATTATTATTATTATTATTAATTTAATTATTATTATTTTTAGTATTATGTTAAATCTGACCAGAGGATCAGAAGCTATAATAACAAATCTTTATTAAATGTAACCCTTGACCCTGAAGTTCAGGTGTATTATAAACAAAACGCGATCCAACCACAAAAACTACAAAGCTGATGCGGGCACATGCTCAGGGAAAGGGGGGTGGCAGTGCTCTGTTTCCTAGGCAAAGAAAGAGTGTTGGGCGGGCCGGCATCTGGGAAATGGAGGCAGAGACAGATTAAAGGGATGGCGTGGCTTGGGTGTGATCGGGGCAACTGCGTGATGTCACACGCCGCCGCTTGCAGTCACAAAGGTGGCGACGGGCTTCCTGCGGTCGCAGCCAGGCTGCGCTGGCAGGAGACATCAACAAATTCTGCGATCACGCTGAAAGTGCGGTGCAACCGCAATTTCAGTGCGGCCACAGAGGGGGGCGGCAGCAGGTAGCATGCTGGGTGGCCTTGCCCTGTGATGGGTGGCCCCCAGCATGTGATCAAAAGGATTGCAAATTCTGCTAATAAGCAGAATTTGCAATCCTTACTGAATGAGGTCGTTAAGCCGGTCTATTTGAGATGTGTCTCTTTTTGAGTTTCAGAAGTGTTTTAGCAAGATAAACAAGGTGTCTTTTTTGAGTTCATGGTGTACGGATGTATCTTTTTATGTTAGATTTAAAGTTGCATAAAACTTGAGATATGTACAGTTCAAAATATGTCATATTTTCAATAACATTACTTAAGTGGTAACATACAGTAATGCTAGCCATACATCAGGACGATATCTTTCCAACCAGCCAACTAGTTGGCTGGTTGTAAAGATAATCAGGCAGTGTGTGGGAGCAAACGATTATCAGCCGTTTGCTCCCACACGCTAAAAAACGGCCAGAAACGGTCTGTCCAACTAGTTGGGAAAATCAAACCTGTTTGATTTTCCCAACTCATCGTTCAGGTGTAGGGGGAACTGAACGATAAGTAGGCGGACACCTACTTCTTCATCGGAATCCCTGTCAGACGCAGCGGCTGAGCGGGAGGAGAGAATTCAGTGCCCCTGCTGCACTGGCGCACCTCAACAGTGTTCACCGCCTGCAGCAGCTGTGTCCCCCTGCCTGCACCCTTGTCAGAGGTCACCCGGCACCTACCCTACAAACCCCCGCATTACCAAACCCAGCAGTGGTGTTCCCCTACCCAGACCCCATCAGCAGCGGACACCCGGCGCCTGTCACCCCGCCCGCGATCACCATCCGCAGGAGTGATCCCCTGTCCGCGCCCCATCAGCAGCGGACACCCGGCGCCTGTCACCCCGCCCGCGATCACCATCCGCAGGAGTGATCCCCTGTCCGCGCCCCATCAGCAGCGGACACCCGGCGGCTGTCACCCCGCCCGCGATCACCATCCGCAGCAGTGATCCCCTGTCCGCGCCCCATCAGCAGCGGACACCCGGCGCTGCTGCATGTCAGCCTTCCCACCAGGCTGCAGCATATACCCCATTAGAGGTCACAAGCAAACAAACAAGCTGCCCCTGTCAACCCGGCAGCGGCAGCTGTATATACACTTGGTATTAGACACACACTGGCATGCACGCACAGACACACTGTGACACGCACACACACTGTGACACGCACGCACACTCACTGTGACACGCACACACTGACACGCATGTGCACACACTGACACGCACGTGCACACACATACTGTGACACGCACGCACACACACTGTGACACGCACGCACACTGTGACACGCACGCACTCTGTGACACGCACACACTGACACGCACACACGCACACTGTGACACGCACACACTGACACGCACGTGCACACACATACTGTGACACGCACGCACACACACTGTGACACGCACGCACGGGGTCACGGGGGTGTCTCTGCATTCGTGGAAAGGGGTCCCATGTGTAAACATGGGACCCCTTTCAGTCCGTTTGGTCCGGGTGTTCGGTTTGTTGTTTTGCCAAGTACGTAGATTATACTCTGGACCCTGGATCAGGTGAGTATAATTATCTTTTATTTTCAGGTACCCGTGGATTCTACTTGGAGAAGAGGACCGACTGCTTCGTGTCAACATAGGTAAGTATGTGTGTGTCGACATGTGTGAAATAAAGTTTTACTGTCACGGTGTGTGTTTCCTGTTTTTATTTGGGTATTTTTTTGCCATTAGAACTACAGGTACCAGCGGGCCCGTTTTTCTCCCACATACTGGTACTTGTGGTTCTCTAAGTACCAGCTTGCGGGGGAGGCTTGCTGGGACTTGTAGTACTACTGGAAAAAACAATATTCTTTCAATTTTCTCAAGGCTATCAGCCCCCCATCCGCAGCCTTTGGATGGGGGGGACAGCCTCGGGCTTCACCCCTGGCCCTTGGGTGGCTGGGGGGGACCCCTTGATTGAAGGGGTCCCCACTCCCCCAGGGTACCCCGTCCAGGGGTGACTAGGTGGATATTTAATGCCACGGCCGCATGGCACTGTATAAAAGTGACCCCCGGCTGTGGCATTATCTGTCCAGCTAGTGGAGCCCGATGCTGGTGTAAAAAATATGGGGGACCCCTACTCTTTTTGTCCCCCGTATTTTTTGCACCAGCACCAGGCGCAGAGCCCGGTGCTGGTTTTAAAAATACGGGGGATCCCCTGTCCGTTTTCCCCCCGGATTTTTAGAACCAGGATCGGCTCGAAGAGCCCGAGGCTGGTTATGCTTTGGAGGGGGGACCCCACGCAATTTTTTTTCGGGTTTTTCCCATTCCATTTAAAAAATAATAATAATAATATAATAATAATCTTTTTAAAAATATATAAATAATACTTGTGCCTCCAAAAAAGACAAACCAACTACCTAACCCCTTCTAATATAAATAGATAGGCTATTATCAAAAAAAAAAAAAAACCCCAAAAAACATGTTTTTAAAATTTTTTATTAGATTCCGCCACCAAAGTGTGGCGGATTGAAAATGACGAATTTACTGTCTAAAAGCACTGTTGTCGAATTTACAAACTTCAATTGAATATACTTTTGTCGAATTGCCGCTTTTGTACCATTGCAGAAAATCCAGAGTAGCTGATTCTGCTACATATATGTTGCAACTCAGTCTGTGCATGTATCCATTTTCCGCGTTCAAATGCAGTCCAGATAAGCAGCTGAAGGAATATAAATTATTATCTAATACTTAGCAGAGCTGTTTAACTGCTGAAGTCCATATAAGCCACTATAATTATTGGGATATATGTATGTATGTATGTATGTATGTATGTATGTGTGTATATATATATATATATATATATATATATATATATATATCTCTCACAAACGATAGGCGGCACTCTAGGACTTTTCAAAAATCAAGAACAGACGTGACCCTGTTCTGACAGCTTAACATTTCGGTTTAATGTAACCGTCTGACGACACCACAATTTTTGTAATATACATGATCACTTGTCCATGTGGCCTAAGATACATCGGCCAAACAACATGTATTTTTAAAGAAAGAATGGCCCTACACCGTTTGTTGATTAAAGCAGCGACCGAAGGGAAGAATATTGATTAACATGTGGCCAGACACTGTAAGAAAGCCCAACACCACCCATTTACTCTAAAATATAAAATCACAGATAATATACCTCCACTCCCAAGGGGCGGTGATCGAGCCAACCTACTGCTTAAAACAGAGACACAGTGGATCTTTACACTGGACACTGTTTTCCCTAAAGGATTTAACGAAAAACTATGCTGGAATTCCTGTCTTTACAAGCATTAATCTTCAGTCCGTAGGGAAGTTCTGCTTGACACTTTGTTACTTTCTTTGTAACAATTACTACATGTTCTGGCACCATCTGTGCGAAAGGATTATAAATATTACCTTGCTGTTTTTAATGTTTTTAAATTTTAATACATATTTCTAGTATTCACTACTTTATGCACTGAGTGATATTAGTATATGCAGTTCATATCATTATTGCCAGATCCATCCCCTCTGGGAGTCGAAGTGATTAACGTCCAGCGGCAATATGATTTAGTAATGCTGCTGCTTATTAATCTCCTTGTTTACAAGTTTCCTTGGTAACATACCATAGATGCATTGCGGGATTTTTTACAAGTCATAAAAGTGGGGCCTTCACCTGTATGATACCTTTGCAAAGCAGCCGGCGATCGCAGCATCTAAACAGTACGGGGAGGTCAGTAGAGGGCTGCCCAGCTGCTCAGAGAGCTCTGGGCATGCCCCCAAAATGACACCCCCTTCTCCAGAGGCCCAACCCCTTCTTATGAGGCCCCACCCCATTTTCAGCCTCCAGCGTGGCAGGTCCTGCATCCATAGCGACAGAAGTTGGGAGGTATGATACTATACTACTATGCCTTCTCTGACTCCAGACTCACAGGGGTTTGTGTAAAGTAGTCACTGTATATAGGGGGGACGCGGCTATATACTCCCATTATAAAAAAACAAAATTCTGACCCTAATGCTCTTTCAAACTACCGCCCTATCTCTCAGCTCCCTTGTCTCTCTAAGCTACTTGAAAGACTTGCCTACACTTAACTCACACACTTTCTTAACTCACACACTTTATTGGACCCACTTCAATCAGGCTTCCATTCCCAACACTCCACAGAGACAGCACTGACTAAAGTGGTTAATGATTTGGTCACTACGAAGTCTTAAGGCCACTACTCACTACTTATTCTTCTAGCTCTATCTGCTGCATTTGACACTGTAGACCACTCTCTTCTCATACAGACACTACAATCCCTAGGTCTTAAAGACACAGCCCTTTCTTGGTTCCTATCCTACCTATCTAATCGCTCCTTCAGTGTTCGCTACTCTGAATCTACCTCCTCTTCGCTACCTCTTTCAGTTGGAGTACCGCAAGGCTCAGTCTTGGGTCCTCTGCTTTTCTCTATCTATACCTCATCTCTTGGTAAACTAATCAGCTTTTTTGTATTTCAGTATCATCTGTACGCAGATGATACTCAAATCTACCTATCTTCCCCTGACTTGTACCTATCTGTACTGCACCGTGTCACTGAATGCCTTTCTGCCATTTCATCCTGGATGACATCTCGCCACCTCAAACTTAATATTTCAAAGACAGAATTAATTATATTTTCACCGGCCAATAGTAGGTACCAACCTGATATCTCTATCACGGTTGAAAACTCTACTATCTACCCTACCCCAAAAGCTCGCTGCCTAGGTGTCATCCTTGACTCTGATCTGTCCTTTGTTCCCCACATTCAATCTGTCTCAATATCATGTTACATGCATCTAAAAAACATATCCAAAATACGACCATACCTTACACAAGACACTGCTAAAACTCTAATCCACGCTCTCATTATCTCCCGCATTGATTATTGCAATAGTCTCCTAACTGGTCTTCCCAAAATGAGACTCTCACCACTATAATCCATTCTGAATGCAGCGGTGGTGAGGCTAATCTTCCTCGCTAGACGTTCATCATCTGCAGATCCACTCTGCCAGTCCCTCCATTGGTTACCTGTATTCTACCGTATTCAATATAAAATACTTTTACTCACACACAAGGCCATTAACCAAACTACACCAACGTACCTCACTTCGCTTATCTCAAAATATCTCCCAACCCGACCTCTTCGCTCTTCACAAGACCTGCGTCTCTCATCCACACTCATTACTCATTCCCACTCATGATTACAGGACTTTCATCGGGCTGCACTCACTCTGTGGAATGCCCTACAATGCACAATAAGACTCTCCTCTAGTCCCCAAACTTTCAAGCGTTCCCTGAAAACTCACCTCTTTAGGCAAGCATATCAAATTCCTGAACCGCCCACATAACTTTCATAAACCTTCTTATCAAATTGCATCCACTCTGCACAGTT
This sequence comes from Pseudophryne corroboree, assembly GCF_028390025.1. Taxonomy (NCBI): domain Eukaryota; kingdom Metazoa; phylum Chordata; class Amphibia; order Anura; family Myobatrachidae; genus Pseudophryne; species Pseudophryne corroboree. The sequence continues at coordinate 500,041,359 of NC_086449.1, read as the reverse complement.
CACACATATCCTCACATGTCTTCTCATTCTTCACTTTCCCTTCCTCTCGAATCCGGTTCATCATTGCTGTATGACCATATCATACAGCCCACCAAGAACCTTTGCAATCTGGCGGACAACTATGCAATAGGTAGCATCTATCCTTGTGTATACATGCCTATTTCCCTATAGATTGTAAGCTTGCGAGCAGGGCCTCCCTACCTCTATGACTGTTTGTTATCACCCAGTGTTGTTATATCATTGTTATTTCCAATTGTAAAGCGCAACGGAATTTGCTGCGCTATATAAGAAACTGTTAATAAATAAAATAAATAAATATACTGTGCTGTGCCTCTGCTGTAAACTGTACTATTTGGTGCACTTTGTTCACATGAATCTATAAGCCCTGTCATTCCACACAGTTTGATCTGGGCTGCAAGTTCAAAAGCAGAAAAATAAAAAATATATACAGTATACTTCTATTGTTTTGTTTGCACTGTTTTGTGTGCTGTACCCTATTAAGCTGTGTTTACATGCATCTATAGCCCTGTGATTCCACACAGGTTGATCTGGGCTGCAAGTTAAAAAGCAGGAAAATAAAAAAATACATATACTTCTATTGTTTTGTTTGCACTGTTTAGTGCACTTCACCCTAGTGCACTTTGGGGGTCATACCGAGTTGATCACTCGCTAGCAACTTTTTGCAGCGCTGCAATCAGATAGTCGCCGCCTATGGGGGAGTGTATTATAGCTTTGCAAGTGTGCGAACGCTTTTGCAGCCGACAACACAAAAACGTTTTTTGCAGTTTCTGAGTAGCTGTGGACCCACTCAGCCGCTGTGATCACTTCAGTCTTTTTGGTCCCGGAAATTGACACTTGGACACGCCTGCATTTTTCCAAACACTCCTAGAAAATGGTCAATTGACACCCACGTATGCCCTCTTTCTGTCAATCACCTTTGCGATCGACTGTGCAAATGGATTCTGCATTAAATCCATCGCCCAGCACCAATCCTCTTTGTACCCGTACGACACGCCTGCGCATTGCGGTGCATATGCATGCGCAGTTTTGCTGAGATTTAACCTGAGTGCAGCGCTGCAAAAAGTTGCTAGCGAGCGAACAACTCAGAATGACCCCCAAAGCTCTGTGACTACACGCAGTGATCTGTGATTTGAAAAATGGATAATGACCAGTTTACAGAAGAGCAACCATACTGTCGCAACAGCTGCTGCCACCAGTCATAATGATGATACTAGTCATTCAATGTCATCTACTAAATTCAATGCTCAAGGGAATAAAGGGTCTAAATCAGGAAATCAGGGCAACTTAAATCAAGACAACAATATACAGTTGTAAAGAAAACAACACATGCAATAAAGGGAAAAGTTGGTGCAGAGAAACATAACATTGCCAACATGCCATTCACCGCATGCAGTGGCAAGGAAAGGCTATGGCCTCTGCCTTTATTTATATCTGATGGTTATGCCTCTTACAATGATGTAAGCCCTTCTCCCTGTAGAAGTGTAATACAAAATAAACTCATTAAGACACAGTGTGCTCTGAAACATCACAAATCCCTCAGGAGAGTCTAAGTGTGATCATGGGTGCAAATGTGTGAGCCTGACCTTTCCAATACTGTACTCAAAGAGGAGGCATCTTCCACCATTTGTGCGCCAGCTGCAAATGTAGGGATGAGCAGCGCGACTCTATATGCTGACATAGCAATTGAGGATGCTACTGTAGAATCGCACCAGGATGAGGAGGATATTTGTGTAGCTGACGCTAATAAGGATGTTGATGATGAGGATGTTGTTTGTGAAAATCAGGCACCAGTGGAAACAGTTCATGCACATGGTATGAAAAAGCCCATTGTCATGCCTGAGCTAAAGACAAAAAAAAATTCCACCTCTTATGTGTGGAATTATTTCTACCCAAATCTGGACAACCACTGTCAAGCCATCTGTAGCCTTTGTAAAGCCATAGTAAGTAGAGGTAGAGACATTATTCATCTAGAAACCTCCTCCCTGTTGCATCACTTGCAGTACATTCATCAAAAGTTTTTGACAAATTTAGAAAACTTTGACTAAAAAGTTAACAACCAGTCCAGTGTCACCTAGCTTCCTTCTCTGTTAGATCCAAGCACCTGCTTTCTCCACCCTATCACTCTCATCATCAATATTCTCAAACATGATCGGAAAAAGTTCTGCATCCAATTTCATAAGCATGACTGGCTCCCCTTCTATCCAGGATTCCTCAGAAGGATCTTGAGTGCTATGCCTGCTGCTATTGCTGCTGGGAGTGGACCTTCATCCCAGGAGGGGACCAGGAAGACTACTTGTAGTACTTTAACAAAACAATTGACTGTTAAACAATCCTTTGCAAGGAGGATCAAGTGTGACAGCAGTCACCTAGTTGCACAGCGGATTACTGACACCATAACAACTATGCTGGTATTAGATGTGCGTCCAGTATCCACCATTAACGCAGTGGGATTTATATAGTTGATTTAGGTCCTGTGTCCACTGTACCAAATTCCATGTAGATTCCACTCCACTATAAAAGCAATTCCCAGCCTGTACAAGGACATTAAAAAGCATTAGTGTCATCCGAAATGCTGTTGTACCAAGTTACTGCTTAACCACAGATATGTGGACAAGCGAAACAGGGCAAACTAAAGACTACATGAGTGTGACAGCCCACTGGGTATATGTATTGCCTCCCGCAGCACCAACAGCAGCAGCAGCAACCTCTCACAAATGCCAGCTCATTCAGAGGCAGGCTAATCTGTGTATCACCAGTTTCACTAAGATGCAACCACTTAGAAAAACTCAGGGAAATCTTAACAAAATGGCTTACCCCGCTTAGATTCTCCTTGGGATTTGGGATTTCTGACAATGCCACCAATATTATGACAGCATTACATCTGGGTGAATTCCAACACATCCCATGTTTTGCTCACACAATTAACTTGGTGGTGCAAGTTTTTTTTTAAATGACTGGGGTGTATAGGAGATGCTGTCCATGGCCCAGAAAATGTTGGGACATTTTCATTATTCTGCAAGTGCATGTAGATGATTGCAGCACTTGCAAGAACTGTTGAATTTGCCCTGCCATCAGCTGGAGCAAGAGGTAGTAACTAGGTGGAATTCTATACTTCATATGCTTCAGCGGATGGGGGAGCAGCAAAAGGCCTTACAGGGCTACACAATGACCTATGACATAAGAAAAGGAGGGAGAATGTACCATACCATACTCAAGCGCAGTGTAGAATACTTTCTGTGTTGTGCAAGGTTCTCAAATCCTTTGAAGTTGACACAGGTGACGTTAGAGTCAGGTAATTCCTCTTATTAGAGTCTTAGAAAAGCAGCTGGAGAAACTGAAGAAGGAGCTGAAATGAAGCAAGTACACTAAGCATGTTGGACTTATAGATCAAGCCATTAATTTGCATTGCCAGGATCCAAGGGTAGTCAATCTTTTGAAATTAGATCACTACATTTTGGTGACCATACTTGATCCTAGGTTTAAGTCATACATTGTATCTTTTTACCGATGGTCTCAAATCTGAAACGGTGCAAAGAGCTGTTGGTGAGCAAGCTGTCAGCTCAAGTGGCACGTGACAGAGCAACACCTCCTCTTTCAGTTTCTCTGGAAACTGCGGCTGTCATGAAAAAACAAAATTTTCCTATGGGACCCACTGGTGGTGATGCAGATCAGTCAGCAAAACATGACTGTGCAGCCCCAGCATGCAATCACAGCCAGTTGCAGTTTTGCTAAAATCGCAAAACTGCAACCGAAGTTGAATGAGGACAACTGCCAGCAATGTTCACTGCCCATTGGCAGCTTGTTTTGTGGGGGCCCCAACAAACCAATCATTTCAGCTACAAGTGGCATTTTTGTCGCTTCAGTGATTGTTTTGTTAAACTGTGCATGTCCTTTTAAAATATACAACATAAGGGTCAGCTGGAGGGCCCAAGGACAATTCTATCTTGCACCTCTTTATGTGCAGTTTGGAGCATTGCTGACTATCTGCTTGTGTAGATGACAAACATTTTCAGTTTCACTGTTGATTAAATGGATACCTTTCTGCCACTGCAGTGCCATTCTATTTCCTAGATGTGCCATGTTGGAAATGTAAATGCCACATGTTTGTGCCGCCCACTGCTGTCGCTTAGCTTGGTCATCCAGATATCTCGGTGCAACCTTCTGGCCTAAACTGGATGAAAACAATATTGTGAGCTGTGAGGTGGTCAAAATTGACTGGATATCAGTGGAAATAAATGTTATTGAGGTTTATAATACTGCAGGAACAAAAACGGCAAAATTCTGTAATTTTAGCTGGTTTTATGATTTTTCTCAAAAAAATACAAATACAAAACCAAAACCCACAAGGGCAGTTTTGGCAAAACCAATACAAATTCAAAACACGAAGAAGATACAGATCCAAAACCAAAACGCAGAACCCATGATTTAGATAATACCTCAAAGATTTGGAGGTATTATTAATGTATTAAAAATTGATTTTATAAAAACATGTAATTGCTTGTTTTGTAATATTTATGTAACTACCTGTCACTGTGCATGTGGTGTAATGTGCATGTGTAGTTAGTGCCTCAACTATTCATCAAATCCCTCTGCTCATGCTGGTGGGTGTTGTCACTAAGTGTACAAGGGCCTCTGCTCATGCTGGTGGGTGTTGTCACTAAGTGTACAAGGGCCTCTGCTCATGCTGGTGGGTGTTGTCACTAAGTGTACAAGGGCCTCTGCTCATGCTGGTGGGTGTTGTCACTAAGTGTACAAGGGCCTCTGCTCATGCTGGTGGGTGTTGTCACTAAGTGTACAAGGGCCTCTGCTCATGCTGGTGGGTGTTGTCACTAAGTGTACAAGGGCCTCTGCTCATGCTGGTGGGTGTTGTCACTAAGTGTACAAGGGCCTCTGCTCATGCTGGTGGGTGTTGTGACTAAGTGTACAAGGGCCTCTGCTCATGCAAGTTTTGCAGCAAAATCACTAAGATGTAGAACAGGTGTTGGTACAGGTGTATGGCGAGGCAGTGGAGCACAATAGATAACACAAGTTGGCCATCAGACAATCCCTTATCTCAAAACAGACTCTCCTCATTAACTCTTCCCCCAGCATATGTCTTGAGTTACAAAATAATCTAAAAATAGGTGAACAATTCATTTCTCCACACCAGCACAGAACTACTCGGTGTCAGGAATTGGTATCTAGCTCAGTGGTTCTTACCCGCGTGCTGGAACGCTAACTTGCGGAGGGTAGGTGTTCCTGCTGGCTGTCTGTTCACCCAGTTCAGCTGCTGTTCCCAGTGTACCCCATTCCGTGAACCCCATTGTTCCCATTGTGTATCACTGACCTGCCTCTGCTGCACGGGAGACATCACTCTGCTTGTTTATCATTTTCTATAAATCTTCAACTCGACTCCCATTGGCTCACAGGAGTCAGGGGCGGGCTTATGGAAAATGATAGACAAGCAGAGTGATGTCTCACGTGCAGCGGTGGCAGGTCAGTGATACACACAGTGGTGGCTGTTGATCCCTGGGTAAGGCAGCCAGCACATATATTACATACAACATCACATGTATGTTTATATGTGCTGACCAGCTCTCCCTGCAATGCGTGGTCAGAGCTGCAGCCCAGGGGTAGCAGTCAACATTGGTTATATAACTGCCAAAAACTAGAATAAAGAGACACACTATAAGCAGTGGCGCCAAGAGGCGGGGGGAGCGAGTATAAATTACCCAGGCCCGGGCTGTTGGAGGGGCCCGGTGGAATCCCGGGTCAGCTACCCCCGCTAATAAACTTGTAGTGTAGCTGACAGCGCCGCCATCTTCCCAGTGATATCTTCAGAAAGATAGTGCCACACATAGAAAGCAAAGACTCTGTCATTGCTCTCTAGTGGTCAGCCTCATCTTCCCAAACATCACTGGGAAGATGGCGCTGGCCAGGGAGGAGAGACCAGCTTCCTGCTCTAGTAAGGTAGGAAGCTGGTGCCCCTTCCTGCACCCCCCTGTGTTAAAATTGCGCCCCCTCTGGAATTATCTTATTATTTCAATATTTTTTTTTGTAACGGGCATTATCACACCCCCTTTTTAAAGCCATACCCCCTTTACCTGACCCGGCGTTGCTCTCTACTCTCCTGAATATGAGCCACTTTTTTTGTTTCATTTCTATTTCATTATATTGTTAAACTTTTCACATATATCAATTTATGATATAAACACACTATAATTATGTTTAGAATCACATATGATTTTTATTGTCCTTCACTGTTTTGTTATGTTACGTCAAAAAATAAATAAAAATGTACAAATTCAGTGTCAGGTATGCATAAATAATCTGTTACAATACATATTAAGTAGCTTTTCAAGCACTTGGCAGAATAATATAGCTGAATAGCCTCAGTATTGAAGCCCAGGTACAGTATGTCACAGACCAGGTTGTGTGCAATGTATATGGACTTGTGTAAAGTTGGAGTATGTGGGTTTTGTTTTCATATATATAGTAATTTCTGTACAGCACCAATGCAAAAAAAACAAACCCTTGTACTTGTGTCCATATGCAGATTCGGTTGCATCTTACAATTACTACTTCTTATGCTAAGCTAGGCAAAACAGGGAATGTATAGGCCAAGTATAGTATAGTAAATGCAGCCAAGAATAGTAAATGCAATTGAGTTGGATCTGGGCACAGATGCGTATACGCTTGTCAGGAACAGTATCTCATATTGGTGCTCAATCCCTGGTGCAAGATACGTACTGATGATGATGATGATGATGATGATGATAATGATGATGATAATGAAGAAGATGATGATATTCAGCAACTCTTTCTGAATGGCTTATTAATTCTGGACTCTTCCCACTGTATATTTAAAACTACTGTGGCTGCTAAATTAGTGTCATACAACATGTCTACACTTTTGTTACTTATGGATTAAACCAAAATGCATTTAATAAAGTATATTTCTTGGCTTAGGCCTTGTGTTTGTGCTACTGTTGCAGAGTAGGAAACATCTTGAGTGGAGTCTGACTCGGGAAACATATGTAATTGCCCATTTTTTGGACTCAATTTTATATAAAATGCATCCAATTCTACATGAGTATTTTCAGTTTTGGGTGGAAACATAGCACAATAAATAACTTCTACACCTGGGACCAGATAAGCGGTGATTAGGGGTTACTCAAGGTATTGGCTGACAGGGTAATTTCCCACAGTACCTAAGCCTGAAATGCAGCAGCCCTGCAGCCCACCTGAACCTCTGGCCCGACTGAGGCATTTTACCAGTGATGTCACTGGTGCATCACTGGCTGCCTCTCTGCCACTCTCATCATACCCAGCAGCCCGCCTTCTCCTCCTCTGCATCATGTGCTTTAGGTGCAGGCAGGCCTTTCCTGGTTCGCCACACAGAAGGAGACCAGCACTAGGAGTGGACTTGGAGGTCAGAGCAACTCCAGGTGGAGGTACCTGAACATTCATTCAAATAATCTAGAAACATCCACACTCTTCTCTGTTTGACAGTCAGATGTTATACTCTAGGTCGTCCAACCATACTCTAGATTAGGGCTGGCCAAACCGGTCCTCGAGATCTACCAACAGTTCATGTTTTCCAGGCCTCCTGGAGACCTGTAGAATTGTCAGTTAGGAATGAATGCAGCACATTAATTATTAATGACTACACCTGTGCACTAGCTAGGTGGGCTGGAAAATGTGAACCGTTGGTAGATCTCAAGGACTGGTTTGGCCAGCTCTGCTCTAGAACATTTGACAAATAGACTGAAAATAGAAACTCCATTTTTATCTTTCAAATGTAGTTTATTTCAACTGGAAGGAGAATTAATTGAATATTTTAGGAGAGTTAATTGAATATTGACCACAATTAAATATTTCACATAGCCATATAACCACATAGTCAAATATTTATTAAAATATGTCCACTCTTTGTAAGAAAGACCATTCAGCTCTGCCATCTGATGACACTTGTGTCTTCTAGCTCAGTTGTGCCCATCATGCGTTTACTAAAGTGTATTGTAATGGATTTTTCTAGTTGCCACAATACAGTACCTAGCTCTCAGCAGTAAACTCCTAACTAGGTTTACCAGTGTCCACTGAAAAATACATTGAAATAATACTGCTTTTACACCAAAATCCCGAGTCTGACCAGGATTTTTTATCCAGCATTTTGCCAGGTCTCACTCTCCGATGTCCCCATATCCGCTGCACTGTATTCCTGGGTTTTCCCGGGTTGACACCATTTCCACTGAATAAGGGAAAACCCTGAAAAAGCACAATAAATCCTTCAGCCTTCTCCTTCTGCCTCCACTGTGTGTGACCCTTGCCCTCTCTGCGCTCTGTCACCTGTGCCCAGTGCCCAATTTGTAGCCTGAGTGTGCCCAGCTCTGTGCCAAGCTTTCCCAACAGCAAACAGCATGTGAAACCAGCCTCTCCAGTGCCCTCTCTGTGCTCTGCCACCTGTGCTCGACACCAAATTGTAGTCTGTGTGCCCAGCTCTGTGCCCAGCACTCCCAACAGTGACCAGCATGAAAACAGCCTCTCCCAGCATCTCCTCTGGTCCCTGGGCGATGACATTAGCTGCCAGCACCCAGGAGGGACCAATCAGCAGCTTTTTGGAAATTACCAGGTCAAAAATCCCGGGTAAGAGCTGTTTCCACTGCAGCTCACCCGGGAAAGACCCGCTAAAAACCATGCTTATGACCAGGGTAAAAATCTCAGGTCACTTTACCCAGGATTTTTGACTTGGAGCTGTTTCCACTGACAGAAATCCCAGGTAGGTGCTTGTTCATGTGAAAAAGCCCAGGATTTTCATATCAGTGGAAAAGGTAGTGCTAGTGCAGTTCCATTCATTGAAATGAATGAAATTGTTTTGAACAAATGATATGCACATCAAAATGTCATACATTTTCTGATGCAGCTTTAATATATTTAAACATATGACAGCCAATATTGGGAGCAGCGGATAAATGTCAACATCTGAAAAATAATTACAAAAGGTGCTGACACAGTAGTGGAATGCACCTTAAATAAACATAAAACAGACATAAGAAAAGTGGTAATCCAGTATCTTGCTTCTAGTAGTGAGAATAGAGCCATATGCTTCTGTTTGCATGAAACAGATAAACTAATCTGTGCAACTAGGTGGATGCATTCAAGAGCTTATTACATAATGGACCATATCACATGGGTTTGGGAATGACAATAAATGTGAGGATGTTCCTTACATCTGCATAGTATCATTTCATAAAAAGTATACCTGTATTGGAAATAATTTAACTGTCACCCACTTATCTTCTACTATCTGCACAATAACTTATGCCTCAAAATATTGTAAGGTCACTTAAAGCCTGACATGTATCCAGTTAGGAGATTGAAGCTTCAACAATAGTTTATAAATAATATTAATGTAGCTTAATTGTTGCTCAATATTGTCCACATGCTTTTATAGTACAGTTTTATTTAGGAGATATATTTTGCTATTTTACTACTTGCACAATCGTCCTTTATCTTACAATTAACTTATAAATTCATTTAATTATTAAAGTTGGTCATGTCCAAATATCTAAATATAAATTATTGCATAGCTAGCTTGTTCGTGAAATTCATATTTTCAATTACCTTTTTCTTTACTGTAATGTAGCAAAACTCATTACATAGTTTAAAGAGAAACATCAGACTGACGCTTAGACAGAAGGAAATGAAAAGAAAAAGAGGTCACATTGCTTATTCAGGAAATTAATCAAGGCTAAGGGGGATGGCTGCGCACAGGACTAAGAATTCAGAGATTACACTTATTTGGTTCCTCTGAAAAAGACCAACATTATTACATAAGTGGTCCCTGTAGGGGGTATCTCAGATATATTGTGTTGGTGGTGATCCCAGAGTCAGTAATGTATACGAAAACAAAGGGAAAGAGAAGAAAGCCGCTTTGTCAGGGCACACTTGGACAGATAAATAGTATTAAAATATAACTTTTAATCATTATTCACATAAAATAGTATACACACAGACAGACAAAACATCAAAATTTACCCAAGGGGGAATGAAGTCTACTACAGTGTCAATTTTGATTCCAGGTCTTCCAATATTAGACACTAAACTTCTCCTTGTATTGAGTCACATATGTTTGAGTGCACCTCAGGTGAAATATTAAAAACAAAAATTAGTAATTGATATCATTACAAGCGCACTGCACATAAAAAGTACCAGTATGGGTTTGGATCCCTAATGATGTGCTCTATGATGCTTTCTCTCTTGGTAAGTTAGTCTACTGATGATCCTACCTAAGTGTTAATATGATGCTATGTGAAGAAATAACAGACTCCTGCCGCTCCAAAAGGACAGGGGTAGAAAAAACTAGTTAGGTTGAGAACTAGTTGTTTTCTAATAGCTAAACCCCTGTGCTCAATCAAAGAACCATAAAAAAGAGGGAAATAGTTACAGAGTAGAGGTATTGGTCATAGGCTTCTCCACCACTTCTGCTTTTTGTTTGATAGATTGAATTATTTACTGCACCTGATATTCCAAGGTGGTCTCCCATCCAAGTACTGGTCAGGCCTATCACTGCTTTGCTTCCATGATCGGATGAGATTGGGCGTAGCTAGTAAAGTAGGGCAGTATTACTCCAATTCAAAAAATGAGAGAGTATGGTTTTCATTGAATGAATGAGATTCACAGTGAACAAGCCACCCATTGGTGAAACGGCTGTCTGTGACTACAGTGGCGCCAGAGAGTGCACAGTCTGGCCCACACATACATCTCTCTTGGTATTTTATCTGCCCATTGTGAGCTTTATCTTACATTATTACTGTTTACTGCCATCTACTGTACCTACTGTTTTTCACTCTGCTTATTGGAGCCAATTATCCAACCTCTTAAAAATTAATTTTTTAAAATATTTTTAAAAGCATTTACAGCTCCATATATTTAATTAATGTCCTAATAGGTAACAAGTACCATTTATAATAGCATACTGTTTTTTTTTTTAGATCCAGCCAGTTGTACTATGCAATCCTAGAACTGGACTAAACTAGTGATCACCTATACTGCAATCTCGTTCATTCATATGTTTTAATGTAAAATCTTTACCTGGGTAACTGATATACCCATATACTTACCTCATTTGATGCCAATATATATCTTCATTATATCTCCCCTGTGTCATTATTACTCTATATCTATTCATTCTTCTATTTTCTTCAGTAGGCAATAGTACCCACTCTCTCTCATCCACTGTTCAATGTAATTTTATAACACAGTGGACAGCAAAAGTGTGGGTACCTTACCCTATTCTATCTATCATCTGATTACCTAAAGTACTTTCTCATACATTGCCAGGTAATTAGCCCTCTGCAATGCAGCAGTAACATAGGCCCTGTGCAGTTCTAAATGGACAGCAGAAGTACTTCATTTGGTATCTAAGTCATAAACCATACTCTCTCATTTGTTGAATTGGAGTAATACTGCCATACTTCACTAGCTATGCCCAATCTCATCCGATCTTGGAAGCAAAGCAGTGATAGGCCTGATCAGTACTTGGATGGGAGACCACCAGGTGCAGTAAATTAGAATTAGAAAGCAACTAGTTCTCAACCTAACTAGTTTTTTCTACCCCTGTCCTTTTAGAGCAGCAGGAGTCGGTTATTTCTTCACATAGCATCATATTAATACTTAGGTAGGATCATCAGTAGACTAACTTACCAAGATAGAAAGCATCATAGAGCACATCATTAGGGATCCAAACCCATACTGGTACTTTTTATGTGCAGTGCGCTTGTAATGATATCAATTACTAATTTTTGTTTTTAATATTTCACCTGAGGTGCACTCAAACATATGTGACTCAATACAAGGAGAAGTTTAGTGTCAAATATTGGAAGACCTGGAATCAAAATTGACACTGTAGAAGACTTCATTCCCCCTTGTTTTGTCTGTCTGTGTGTATACTATTTTATGTGAATAATGATTAAAAGTTATATTTTAATACTATTTATCTGTCCAAGTGTGCCCCAACAAAGAGTCTTTCTTTTCTTTCCCTTTGTTTTCTTATTTAGGAAATGATAAAGAATAAATCGATTAAATTGAGACTTTTTCCTCCTCCCAAAGGTGATATAGAACAAAATTGTCTATAAATATTAGATAGAATCTACTTTTGGGTACTTAAAACCAAATAACCTTAGAGACTAACAAGACACTTTGTAAATAGAATGAAAACCCAATGGGATTACAAGTCATACATCAAGGAGTGGAGAAAATTTTCATAATAGTTTTATTAATTATTGTTTTCATGAAAGCAGATGAATTCATGTTAGTTGTACAAAAAATTTAGACTCAAGGTTCAATTCTAAAAATCCACAATGAATATTAAAATTAATTACATATATAGCTCATGTTAATTCACATATACTTTACCTGTACAACTATATTACATATCAGGAATATACAAAGTTTTTTGATTCAAGAGTCATAGGACTAGCATTGTTGCATACTGAACTGCCAAACTGATAATAATAATAATAATAATAATAATAATAATAGAATTAGGATTATCAAGCTACATTTTAGTGACAGTAAAACATAATAAAAATATAAGTATGTATCTCTGTCATCAATAACTATTATTATTGTTATTACAATAAAATTTAATATCCAAAATATTCCAACGTCCACATTATTTGAATGCATCTAAGATAGTGACAACTTTGCTTTCTGATGGTTCATGTACACAAACTTTGTTTTATGCACAAAATAATTACAAATATTGTATACAATTACCTTCAGGCAATGGGCCTAATTTATACCTGCTCGCAGCAGCAAATTTGTTAGCTAATGGGCAAAACCTTGTGCACTGCAAGTGTGGCAGATATAACATGTGCAGAGAGTTAGATTTGGGTGGGTTATTTTGTTTCTGTGCAGGGAAAATACTGGCTGCTTTATTTTTACACTGCAATTCAGATTTCAGTTTGAACACACCCCACCCAAATCTATCTCTCAGTCTGCACATGGTATATCTGCCCCCCCCCCCCCCCCCCCCTGCAGTGCACTTGGGGGGTAATTCAGACTGGATCACTGCAGTGGCAGCGATCGCAGTCTGAATTCCTTTGTGGAATGCGCTTGAGCAGCAGGCGCACTGTGCGTGCGCAACTCGGGAGCGCAGTGAGATGCTAATAGCATCTCAATGCTGCGATCACCTTTGCCTGTTTGGCGGAGCACGGTCCGGACAATGCAGGGGAATCCGGACCATTGCGGGGCTGGGCCGCGGTGACTGCATGTTGTCACATGGAGCCGCTGCTACCTGGGTTGCAGCGAGTAGCCGTCTGCCAGCACACAGGAGCTGCGCTGGCAGGGAGCTACTCTCCGGGTGCGAAAGCATCGCCGCTGTGTGATGCTTTTGCACCCTTGCAGAGCCGGCACTAACCAATATGATGCCCTAGGCAAGATTTTGGCTGGTGCCCCCTAGCACCACCGCTAGTTCCGCCTCTGACCCTGCACCCCTTTCCCAGCACCATCACCCCCCACCCATAGCAGTCCTTTTTTTTTCCCCTACCCCCTGTAATTTAAATAAGAACAGTGAGCACATTCGGCGCACAGCCAAAAAAGGTATGTGTTTTTGCTGGCAAGGGGCATGGCCACACAATAGTACCCCCAATTCAAATTATGCCTCACAGTAGTGCAACTTTATTCACAATTTATCATGCGATAGTGTCCCTTATTCACATTACATCACACAGTAGTACCATTTTACCTTATATACGTTACTCCTCACAGTAGTGCCCCTCATTCACATAACATCATACTGAATTGCTCCTTATTCACATTACACCACACCATATTGCTCTTTATTCACATTAGACCACACAGTAGTGCCCTTTCTATACATTACGCCACAAAGTAGTGCCCTTTCTATTATTTCCTTATACACATAATGATACACATAATGGCCCTCATTCCGAGTTGTTCGCTCGCAAGCTGCTTTTAGCAGCATTGCACACGCTAAGCCGCCGCCTACTGGGAGTGAATCTTAGCTTATCAAAATTGCGAACGAGAGATTCTGAGTAGCTCGAGACTTACTCTTCCAGTGCGATCAGTTCAGTGCTTGTCATTCCTGGTTTGACGACACAAACACACCCAGTGTTCGCCCAGACACTCCTCCGTTTCTCCAGCCACTCCCGCGTTTTTCCCAGAAACGGTAGCGTTTTTTCACACACTCCCATAAAACGGCCAGTTTCCGCCCAGAAACACCCACTTCCTGTCAATCACACTCCGATCTCCAGAACGAAGAAAAAACCTCATAATGCCGTGAGTAAAATACCAATCTTCATAGCAAATTTACTTGGCGCAGTCGCAGTGCAAACATTGCGCATGCGCAGTTAGCGGAAAATCGCTGCCATGCGAAGAAAATTACCTAGCGAACAACTCGGAATGACCACCAATGTCCCTTACACATATGCCGCACATTATTAGTGCCCTTGTACACACAATGACACACATAGTGCCCCTTACACATATGTTACACATTATTAATGACCTTATACACATAATGACACATATAGTTACTGGCGTAAGTCAGCTGGCAGCTCTGCTAATGACAGGTGCCTGTTTTTTTATGAAAATGCATCTTATTTGCATTGCTATGTAGCTAGGATGCACAAGCAGCTTCTGCTGATTAAAATGATATGCGGCATGCCTATATACTGTGTGCGACTGTGGCTGTATCTGCATACGAAATGCTACACACAGAATATAGGCATGCCGCATATCATTTGAATCAGCAGAAGCTGCTTGTGCCCCTAAGCATACCAGATGCCCTAGGCAATTGCCTAGTTTGCCTATGCCTAGGGCCGGCTCTGCACCCTTGCAGGGCCTGACATGCGGGATGGACTAGCCCTGTGCTGGGCGTCCTACCGCATGTCAGAGTAAATGATCGTAGATGTGCTAAATTTAGCACATATATGATCAGATCTGAATCAGGACCCTGGTTTTGCCCATTAGCTAACAAATTTGCTGCTGTGATCAGGTCTGAATTAGGCCCTATGTGTATAAGGTTAATATGAAACATACATGAATTTATGTGTAGACTTGGGTTCCATCCCCAAAAACGTCATTATGGTATAAAAAATATTCCAAAATATGGAAAAATCCAAAATCCATACTTTTGGTCTTAAGAATTTTGGATATGGAAACTTAACCTGTATTCCAAATAAAAAACAAAAACAAAACACTGTAGATGTTACAAATACTGTATGTAGTATAGCTAATATAATATCATATAGTTACATTGAAAATGTATTTCTGGTATTTGATAAATACTCAGTCCCTTTATCCTCACTGCTATTTTCAGTTAACGTTTGTACCAATCCCAAGCCACAACCAATGAACCAATGATTTTAAATTATGACCACAAGCTTGAGGACAGTTCATTCAAGTCAAAATTGATTTATAGAAAGCATGATAATTTAAAGAGCCCTTCTTGAGCTAACCTTCCTGCCTCTTACAGAAGACAGAACCAACACTGGGAATCCTGGGTATTACATCAAATTGTATTATACCTGAGCCATGAAGAGCTACAGTATATAACATTAGATTTCTATATGAAGTTGGGAAAGATGGGTCCTGAAAGGTTACCCCGGACCCAAACAATCAATAAATTGGACTCCGAAATATCTTACTCTGGTACATAAATTTTGAAATTACAACATTATACTATAATATTCAGAGTTGATCTGTAATTTGCAAAATCACAAATCACCATTCCTTGTCTGTCTACGCAGCGATCGCATCCTGCACTCACGGATGATCACAATGTAATTGCATCCTGGAAGGTGCAAACGCAATGTGATTGACTGGCGGTGGGCGGTTGGGGGTGGCGATGCGGTGTCGGTGAGGAGTGGTGCAAGAAACACAGGCGTGACGTTTCCTGTGACAAGAAACATGGGCGTGCCATGGCTATTTTTGGGGCGGCCGGATGATGTCACCTGGGCGTGCCATGGCTATTTTTGGGGCGGCCGGATGATGTCACCTGCGTTTCCTATGACAAGAAACATGGCGCTAGACTGCCTACACACGCAGCAAGGCTGCATATAAAGGGGGCCTAACGCGTGCGATTTTATTAGTAGCAGTTTTGATACTATAGCAAAATGAATCTGGGGGCTACCAGATGTGTGTATAAAATGACAGCTTAGCCCGTCTAGCTGCTGCCCGTGCTGCACACGGCGGTTACTTTGGCTATTAGCTGGTGGTCATAATAATGTGACTCGACCGTGTATATCTAGGCACCTCCTCTCTAATCTTATTTTTTGTGTAATCACGCAAGTGTTTCATCCAAAACAGACAAATCATGTACAAGATCAGCTTCCATCAGCATGGATAGATACCGCATGCAATCTTCACCGCCAGTTGGCCTCACCATTAGGACCAGTGGTAGTCCTGTATCATTTCATCAAATGCAAACTGACTCCACTAATGTAACCCATCATTCCCCAGAAGAATCAGTGCATGCTAGGAAAGTTATACCAGGATGTGAAAGCCAAAGTAATGAGTTTCCTTGGAAATAATGTTGTACCAACTATCCACTTAGCTAGAGATATGTTATCAAGTGGCATGTGTCAAATAGAAGACTACATGACTGTCACAGACCACTTGATGTGAGAGACACTTACTTTGAATTTACTTATCAGTATTGAAGACTTTCATGGTAACATTACATTAACCATAGTGCCTCACATAACTTTCTCTAGTTGAGCAACAACTGTTATCCCTGCCAAACATGTATCAGAAATCACTGCCTTTCTCACACAGGGGTCTATTCATGTAGCAGAGAAAAGCCCTATTTTGCGTTAAACAGGACTTTTCTCTGCTTCGTGCTATTCATGGCGCAAGTTGCAGCGGAGAAGTCCTTGACTTCTCCAGCGGCCCTCTGTTCCGTGCCTGAATTGCATCACCATACTTTAGTATGATGAGTGCGATTCATGAAGGAACGGAAAGCTCTGCATTCCGCTTCTCTATGGAGTACAGTTTCGGCCTCAACATCGGTGCAGAAACGGCAGGGAAGCGCAATTCTTCCCTGCTGTCTGCCTGGCACCTGGCATTAGCTCCGCCCCCTGACCTCCCAGCAACCACTGCAGCATCCCAGTACCACAGGAGCTGGACATGTGCAGAGGGATCTGCTGACTGAATCCATCACCACAGGGGGGGACCTACGGATGAAGACAGCATCGCTGGAGCCCAAGATACCGCATTTCATCTACGGAAAGTTGGGTATACAATAAATAGCAACTTATAAAAGCTATACATCGCATCAAACCTATGTGATGTATAGTGATAAGTAACAAATCAGTTTTCGTGATGTACATGAATAGACCCCACAATAACCAGAGTAATTTCCTGGAGACATAGTTGATAAAAATAGGTCTGCCTATAATTTTTAAATGGCCCTAAAGGTGGGTACACACTGATAGATATATCTGCCGATCAACTGATTGGCAGATATATCTATTGATGGACCGGGCAGTGTGTTGCGCATACACACTGCCCGATCCGTCGGGGACTGACGTCATGAACTGGGCGGGCGTGTGCACACGCCCGCCCAGTTCAGCTGTCAATCACCGCCAGCTGCCACAGCATGTGTACAGGCAGTCGGCCGACCGCCCGTACACACACAGCTACGTGCCAATATATCGGTAGATATATTGCCCGTCGGCTGTGCTGCGGGGCTGACACGATATGGCTGTGAACAACAAAGTTCACAGACATATCGCCCGTACACACTGGCCGACGGACTCGCGATATATCGGCCGTTCAAGAGAACGGCCGATGTATCGGCCAGTGTGTACCCACCTTAAAGCATGATGGGATTGTATTAGATCTACAAGGGAGTGGAAGATTCAATTTCAAATATATAATGTGTGCTTCATTTGTACAGCACCTACAATCAGATGCACAACTTACAATATTATTAGTATTACTAATAGAAGCTGGTTATCTGTTCATTTTCAGATATGTTGTAGGACTGAACTGACTTAATTTCTCCATTTTAAGGTTTAGTTTTGCAAATAATCAAGTCAGTAATTATTAGTTATATGGAAGGAACTACTGTATCATTAATTTAGTCAAGCGATTTTTCAATCCGTTTTAGATGAACAATGTTAAATGGAGCACTGGAATGATGTGCCAGTAAATCAGACATCGTATAAAACTGGAGGTAGTTTCCTGTTATGATGCCATCTGTTATTTCTTAATTGACTCATGGATAAATATTTTATGAGTCATAAAATAAAATATTTTTCAATAATCACAATACATATAAATGCCAGAATGTTTAATGTGTCTGTGTGATGAATTGTTTACTAATATAGGAGTATAAAGATAATTTCAGATAATATTACTGTGTTTTCAGCATTTCATCTTGATGAACAAAATATTAATAGAACTATATTTTTTAGGACAAACATGTACATTACAACAATAAAGAAAAACATTTGTGTATAATAACATAATATAAAACATATATATATAATAAATGAATGTCATTAATTTAATTTTCCGTCATTTCAAAAACCTCCCATAAACATTCTATATAATGACATGCAAATATTGTCTTACTAGAGAAAATAAAGCAGAGCGTTAAAATGATCAGATCCCTATAAGCCACATTGATACTCAACAGATGCATCCTTATGAATAATGACACATTACAAAGTGCTGTAAAAGTCACCCTGGTATCCGGTTACTGTTTCAGCATAGAGTGCCAATTTATTTGATATCTGTGCGTGTTTTTTTCCATGGAGAGATTGTTTCTTGAAAATATTTATCCAGAATGATAGACACGTGATGTATTGATCAAATTCTAAAAAGAACCTTCACAAGCATTCCTCAAAAAGCTGCGCACATAAATCACAGAGTATCACCTTGACCACAAAAAAACAATACTGCAGGGGCGGATTGGGATGGAAAACCAGCCCTGAAAATTTATGGAAGCAGCAATCAATTTTCCGGGTGTCGGTATCCCGGCGGTCACGATACAGATGCTGGAATTCCGACAACCGGAATACCGGTTCACAGGGGCTATTCCCAGTTGTGGGTGTCCACGACACCCATAGAGTGGGAATAGATCCTGAGGCGACCGCACACTTCACACACTAATATCCTCAGAGGTTGCTGAGTGTCTTTGCAATTTCCAATTTTGAAAAGGTTAATGATAACAGTGAGGACCAAAAGGATGCTTTTTCCAAATATTAGAACACTGTTGCCAGCAGCCTCCCTGCTTCGTGGGACTAAGGAGGGGAGTAGTGTCCGCCCTGCAGGGTCTGAGCCACTATCTCCGCTAACAGGATACTGAGCCCCTGAGGGGATCGAACGTTCCCCGCCACAGGGGATCGCTCACCCCAGCAGCATGCCGCCACCCCCTTACAGAGCCAGAAGATTTATGGCGAGTGAGTCACCGACCCCCCCTTAGAAGCGGGGGGCCAATGTGAAGATGTCGGCAACAGTGTATGGAGCGCAGTACTAACTGCGTTCCGGGGCTCAGCGATACATAGTGTGGCACTGTGGGGGGCGCCCTGAGCCAGCGTCCTCTCCCTACACTAGTCACACAGCCTGTCGGGGTCCCGGGATCTCTGCCAGCATAATTCCTCAGGCCAATATAATTCTATGAAGAGTGGGAAGACAGCACCATTTTGGGGGCGGAGCTTCTCCTCAGAGTGGACCCAGCAGCGTTCAGCGCCATTTTCCTGCCTGGACACAGCTGTCAGTGAAGAGCAAGTCCCTCCAGAACGACTCCAGCTATCTCTCACGGTACCAGGGAGTTGTAGAAGGGGAAGGAGGCTGTATACAGCCTGTGTAACCTATTAAGGTGCACAGTCAGCGCTAGTTGGGGGTCTCCCTTTACCTTAAAAGCGCTGTGTGTGGGTAGGCTCCAATCTCTGTGTCTCTCTTGCCATTCTGGGGGGTGAAACTCTGTCTGCCCTCCCCTTTGTGTGTGTGGAGTGTCTGTGGTCTCCATTAAGCTATGTCCAGGGACTCTGTGTCATATGCTGCAGAGGATATGTCCTCTCAGGATGATCACATTCCATGTAATCAGGATTGCTCTGGTTTAGCACAGATATTAGCAAGGGAGCCTGAGTGGTTATCCTCTATCAAAACTATGATTTTCAGATTTCTACTAGGGTTGCACAGAGACAGTCTGCAAGTCAAGCTTTACAGAGCTCTATGGCAGTCTGGTCCAGTTCTGTTATCTCAGGGCCCCCCGCTGTATATTCCCAAAAATGTGCTCTTGCACAGATTATGCAAGATGACATGGATACCGATTCTGACACTGAGGACGGTGATGGGGATGTGTTGAGGGGGGCAGCATCTCTTGCAGCATCTCTCAGTTGATGATAGAGGCCATTAGGGATGTGTTGAATATTACTGATAAAACACCTGTGCAGGTTGAAGAGGCTTACTTTACTGAAAATAAGAAAGCCTCACTAACCATCCCTGCATCAAAATAATTAAATGCTATTTTTGAAAAAGCATGGGAAACCCCTGAGAAAAAATTCCAGATCCCTAAAAAGAAACCTGGTGGCATTTCCTTTCCCTGTGGAGGATAGAAAAAAATGGGAAAACCCGCCCATTGTTGACGCATCTGTATCCAGACTCTCAAAAAAGGTGGTTTTATCTGTTCCAGGATCCACCACCTTGAAAGAGCCGGCTGATCGTACAATTGATAATACGCTCAAATCCATGTACACGGCTTCAGTGCTTTGATTGCCAAAGCTATAGTAATGTGGTCAGGCACATTACTTGAAGATTTGGATACTATGGATAAATCTGATGTTGAATTGTTTTTCCGTAACATTCAGGATTCGGCAGGATTTCTCGTAGAATCCATGAAAGACCTGGGTTCCATGGCTGCAGGAATTTATTCTATGTCTGTCTCAGCTCGTCAAGGACTCTGTCTGTGACAGTGGTCTGCTGACGCAGAATCCAGGAGAAGTGTGGAGACCCTACCCTACACAGGTCAGGCTCTCTTTGGGGTAGCGTTAGATGCGTGGATCTCCACGGCTAAGGCGGGTAAGTCACCTTTTCTTCCCTCAGCTGCACCTGCTATGAAGAAACCCTTTTCTTCAACTGCATCACGGCCCATTTTGGCTGCCAAGCCACGAAAGGCCAGACCGTCCAACACCTTCTTTAGGGGAGGCCGGAACAAATCCAAGAAACCGGCTGCGGCGGGTTCCCAGGAACAGAAACCTGCTTCAGATACGCCAAAGTCCTCAGCATGACGGTGGACTGCACGCCCCGGAGGTGGGGCCAGTGGGAGCGAGACTCGGGATTTTCTGTCACGTCTGGGTGTCGTCCGGACTGGATCCCTGGGTGCAAGATATCGTATCCCAGGGGTACAGGCTGGAATTTCAAGATCTCCCTCCTCACCGATTCTTCTAATCAGGCTTGCCAGCTTTGCTGGCAGACATGGCTGTCCTGCAGGCAGCCGTCCAGAAGTTGGTTGAGGCACAGGTTATTGTACCGGTCCCTCCTCATCTGCAAAACAAAGGTTACTATTTGAACCTTTTCGTGGTACCGAAACCGGATAGTTCAGTCAGGCCCATTCTGAACCTAAAATCGCTAAATCCCTTTCTGAAGGAGTTCAAGTTCAAAATGGAATCTCTAAGGGCGGTGATATCAAGTCTAGAAGAGGGGGAATTTCTGGTATCCCTGGATATCAAGGATGCGTACCTCCACATTCCGATTTGGCTGGCGCATCAGGCTTATCTCCGATTCGCACTGTTGGACTGTCACTATCAGTTCCAGGCTCTGCCATTTGGTCTCTCCACAGCAATGAGGGTTTTCACCATGGTAATGGCGGAAATTATGGTTCTCCTCCGCAGACAGGGGATGAGCATAATTCCATATCTGGACGATCTGCTGATAAAGGCACCGTCCAAGGAGAAGCTGTTACAGTCCATCCTTCTCATGACCCACCTGCTCAGGGAGCACGGTTGGATCCTGAATCTTCCAAAATCAAATTTGGAACCAACCAGGAGGTTGTCCTTTCTGGGAATGATCCTCGACATGGAAGTGCAGAGGGTGTTTCTTCCAGAGGAAAAAGCATTGGTGATACAAACAATGGTCTGGGATGTCCTGAAGCCAGCACAGGTGTCGGTTCATCAGTGCATTCGCCTTCTGGGGAAGATGGTGGCCTCTTACGAGGCTCTACAGTATGGGAGGTTTCATGCTCGGTCCTTCCAATTGGATCTCCTGGACAAGTGGTCGGGATCCCATCTACATATGCACCAGAGGATACGTCTGTCACCAAAGGCCAGGATTTCACTCCTCTGGTGATTGCAACTACCTCACCTTCTGGAGGGCCGCAGGTTCAGGATTCAGGGCTGGATCCTTCAAACCACGGATGCAAGTCTCTGAGGCTTGGGCACAGTCACTCAAGGGGTGACCTTCCAAGGAAGGTGGTCAAGTCTGGAAGCCAGCCTGCCAATAAAGATTCTAGAACTAAGAGCCGTCTACAACGGTCTTCTCCAAGTGGCCCATCTTCTGAGAAATCGGCCCATTAAAGTGCAGTCAGACAATGTAACGATAGTGGCTTACATGAACCGACAGGGCGGAACGAAGAACAGAGCTGCAATGTCAGAGGTAACAAGAATCATCCTCTGGGCAGAAAAACACACGTTGGCGCTGTCAGCAATCTTCCTTCCGGGAATAGACTACTGGGAAGCGGACTTCCTCAGCAGAAACAATCTCCATCCAGGAAAGTGGGGACTCCATCCGGAGGTGTTCATGGAGGTAACAGATCTTTGGGGTGTACCTCAAATCGACATGATGGCCTCTCGTCTCAATAAGAAGCTTCGGCGATATTGTTCCAGGTCGAGGGACCCGCAAGCAGTGGCGGTGGACGCCCTGGTGACTCTGCGGGTTTTCCAGTCGGCGTACGTGTTTCCACCACTCCCACTCATTCCAAGAGTGCTAAAGCTCATAAGGAGAACAAGGGTTCAAGCGATCCTCATTGCTCCAGACTGGCAAAGAAGGTCTTGGTACGCGGATCTTCTGGATCTACTGCTAGAAGAGCCGAGGCCTCTTCCTCTTTGGGAGGACCTGCTGCAGCAGGGGCCATTCGCCTATCAAGACTTACCGCGGCTGCGTTTGATGGCATGGAGGTTGATCTCCAGATACTAGCTCGGAAGGGCATTCTGAACAAGGTTATTCCTACCCTGATACAGGCTAGGAAAGGAGTTACGTCTAAACATTATCATCATCCAAGAAGCTTCCTACGGTGAAGTTTCAACTGGGACGTTTTCTCCTCTTCCTGCAAGCAGGTGTGGATATGGGCCTGAGGTTGGGATCCATAAAGGTACAAATTTCGGCCCTATCCATTTTTTTCCAGAAACAGTTGGCTGCCCTCCCTGAGGTTCAGACTTTTTTGAAGGGAGTTCTGCACATCCATCTTCCCTTTGTGCCGCCTACGGCGCCCTGGGATCTTAACGTGGTGTTGCAGTTCCTCCAGTTGGACTGGTTTGAGCCTCTACAGGAGGTTGAGGTCAAGTTTCTCACGTGGAGGGCTGTCATTTTGTTGCCCTTAGCTTCTGCTAGACGTGTGTCGGGGTTGGGGGCTTTGTCCTGTAGAAGCCCATACTCGATCTTCCATGAAGATAGGGCTGAGCTTCGGACACATCAGCAGTTTCTTCTGAAGGTTGTGTCGGCATTTCATATCAACCAACCTATTGTGGTGCCAGTTGCTACTGACTCCTCAATTTCATCAAAGTCCTTGGATTTTGTAAGGGCTCTGAAGATCTTTGTGAAGAGGACTGATCATTTCAGAAAATCGGACTCTCTGATCCCAAGAAACTTGGGTGTCCTGCTTCTAAGCAGACAATATCTCGCTGGATCAGGTTCACTATCCAGCATGCGTATTCTACGGCAGGATTGCAGTGTCCTACGTCTGTTAAGGCCCACTCTACTCGTAAGGTGGGCTCTTCCTGGGCGGCTGCCCGGGGCGTCCCAGCTTTACAGCTTTGTCGAGCGGCTACTTGGTCTGGGTCGAACACATTTGCAAACTTCTACAAGTTTGTAACTTTGGCCGCTGAGGACCTGAAGTTTGGTCAGTCAGCTCTGCAGTAGCCTCCGCAGTCTCTCTCACATTCTGGGAGCTTTGGTACATCCCCATTGTACTAATGTGGACCCTAGCATCCTCTAGGACGTAAGAGAAAATAGGATTTTGGTTACCTACCGGTAAATCCTTTTCTCGTAGTCCGTAGAGGATGCTGGGCGCCCGTCCAGCGCTTTGTGATCCTGCAGTGGTAACTTGGTTCAGTACTGCTTAGTTCTTGGTTAAGTACTGTTTGGTTACTTGGTAAGTAATACTTGTTTCAGCCATTGCTGATGTTTCAAGCTAGTTAGCTTGGTTGGCCTTGTGTGCGAGCTGGTGTGAATTTCGCCACTATCTGTGTAAAATCCTTTTCTCGAAGATGTCCATCTCCTCGGGCACAGTTTCTAGACTGTCTGGTAGGAAGGGCATAGAGAGGAGCCAGCCCACAACTCTTAAAGTGCCAATGGCTCCTGGTGGACCCATCTATACTCCATGGTACTAATGTGGACCCCAGCATCCTCTACGGACTACGAGAAAAGGATTTACCAGTAGGTAACCAAAATCCTATTTTCCTTTCTAATACCATCCCTCAGACAATCCCTTTGGGAATATATAATTTTTGGGAAACCTTTGGTGAAATAATTTACTACACATTATGGGCTCCTTCTTTGTTTCCCTTACACTTTGGCTAGAAATCCTTGGTACAAAAGAAAAGAACAGAAAATCACTTAAAATACCTCCCGCATATCACCGTAGGATGTACAGTCTAAGTATACTAGAGAGTAATATTTTTCACATTGTGATTGACAGTGTGGTTGACACCAAGGGTAGCGCCATCCTTTAAAACATCACCCTATAATCATTTTGTTTAGTTCAAAACTTAGTATGATGCCACAGACCAGTTATCCATTAATTTCTTCAAAAGTCAGAGAAAATGTTAATTTTCACCTATTTTTGTTGAAATTGAGTATTGGAGATTTCCCTTGCAAAGGTAATACAGGAGATATCGTGTATATATCCTGCTTACCTTACAGTCCCAATCTGAACAGGCATCCCCATGCAATAGTATGGGGACCTGTGGAAGATTTTACCTATGGGCTGCAGCCCCCCGAGGTATAATCCGCCACCTCGGCTCAGAGTCAGTGAAGCCAGATGCAGTCTGTGAGACTTCACTGGCTTC
Source organism: Pseudophryne corroboree (assembly GCF_028390025.1). Lineage (NCBI taxonomy): Eukaryota > Metazoa > Chordata > Amphibia > Anura > Myobatrachidae > Pseudophryne > Pseudophryne corroboree. The sequence continues at coordinate 500,016,100 of NC_086449.1, read as the reverse complement.
ACTGTGACTGGCAGTGACTTCTAAATGGAAGTCCTACCTGTCAGTCAGAGACACTACAGGCAATCTCATTGGGAGGTGTATCCTAGCTCTGTTACTGCCAGACCGGGCTGCGAATAGCAGGGAGCTGTCTTCCTGTAGTCTGACGATGCAGTCTACAGAAGCTAGGGGTTTGCGCATACGCAGTACCGTCGCTGCTATTGTGCATGAGCCGGTCCTGGCGTCTGTGAACTAAATTGTACAGATGCCGGGACCTGGCCAGTGGCAGGGACAAGGGAGCAGGGACCCGTCGGCGGGGCTAAGGGAGAAGGGGCCAAGCAGCATGGTCAGTGGCAGCCTCCCATCTCCACCGAGGTAGGAGTCATCGCTGATGGGGACCTGAATTCATCAAGATCCAAAAATATTAAATTGTGTTTAATGAATAGAGCTGAGGTGGTATGAAAAGCTTAATATTCAAGTATTTTATAAAATTTAATTTCTGAGAAAATTCATTGACATTCAGACACTTTCTTTCAATATTCTGGTAGATCGACAGTGCCATTCCAGGATTCTTTACGAAGACATTTCAACAGTCTGCTATTATCAAGGTTACATCATTGGGACTAGTCTAATATAGGTGGACCATGTTACCTAGCCACATCGCAATACATTTTTATGATAATGTTAGGAATTTCTGAACATTTTAAAATTAGGTACAATAGATTTTTGGATGGAAAATATTTCCAGCAGATGCTATATAAAATTCCATTGTGAAGCAGCTTAAGTGTACTCAGGATAAACAGAGATCAGAGCCGGTCCTAGGCATTTGTTTAGTTTGTCTATGCCTAGGACCAACTCTGACAGATTTATTAAAATAATAAACCAACAATAACAAAATGTGATATCAGGTATAAGTATTTGGCACAGCAGTTCTTTCCTGCGTAATGGTGCACTAATATGCAGAAGTCAGAGGGTCAAGCCTATTGCCTGTCTCCCAGGATCATCTGCTGTACTCAGCGTACCCAATTCTGTTCCAGTGTGAGCCCCACTGTATTTCCCACATCTCCGGACACTGGGCACCACCATGACACTTGCGATCAGCTGACCTCTGGTTCACCAACACAGCCTCGGCAGTGGTCAAATGACTCAGCCTTCCAATCATTGCTGACCAGGGTGCGATAAAAGGAGAGCTCAGACAGAATGCAGATGTTTGAACAACATTGCTTCACTGAGCTACATCCTAGGAGCCAGACTTCTGGCTTCTGTTCCTGCAGTATTGTCCTTAGCAGGGGTGCCGACAGTTCCGCCGTGCCCTGGTACAACGAGGTGGCGTGACCAATGGGGGAGGTGTGGCCATACCCCCTCCTTTAAAAAAATAAAAATGGTGGCCTCCATGCGACCATGTGCGCTGCACAGAGGGGTGCCAGTGTTCAATCCGGCAGGAGGTGGGGTGCGGGAGTGATCGTTCGCTTCCCCCACTCATGGAGAGAGAGGATTGACTGCCGCTGCAGCTGCCTCTCCCCCAGCTCAGCACACAGAAATGAGTGCCATGTGCTGAGATGGGGAGAGAGTCTGCTGCAACGGCATCAGTTCTCTCTCTCCCTGCACGGCTCCATGCAAGGGGGAACGGGGGAAGCAGAACCTAGGCATTCTCCAGGCCCCTCCATCTGGCTTGAGCCCAGGTAAAGAGTATCTGCTCCCCCCCTCTGCTCCACTGGTGCTTAGTCGGCATTCCCCTGCTGATTCCAGCTCAGCACAGGTGTTTACGTCAGCCTGACTTCTGAACACCTAATTCCAGTTCAGCTTTCCATGCCTGTCACTCTCAAATGGGCTGCTAGTATATCTGCTACCATCTGCTTAGCCAGAAGCATCTTCGGTTCCAAGCCCAATGTAAGAAGCATCATCAGTCCCAGCCCAATACAAGTGACATAATTTGTTTCCATTCGATAACCTGTTCCATCGGTTCCGGTCCGATAACCTGTACCATCGGTTCAAGTCCAATATCCTGACCATCAGTACCAGTCAGAAAACCTGACCATCGGTTCCAGTCCAATAACCTACCATTGGTTCCAATAAGATAATCTGATCATCGATTCCAATCCGATAACCAGCACCATCGGTTCCAGTCTGATAACCAGCACCATTGGTTCCAGAGGATATCTCTGTCATTGGTTCAGTCCAATATCTGCATTATCCTACCATCAGTTCCAATCAGATAATCTGCCCATCAGTTCCAGTCCGATAACCAGCACCATCGGTTCCAGTCTGATAACAAGCACCATCGGTTCCAGAGGATATCTCTATCATCGGTTCAGTCCAATATCTACATTATTCTACCATCGATTCCACTCAGATAATCTGACCATCGGTTCCAGTCCAAAAACCAGCACCATCGGTTCCAGAGGATATATCTATCATCAGTTCAGTCCAATATCTACATTATCGGTTTCAATCATGTTACCAGTTCTATACTATATCATTGGTTCCAGTCATTATACTTGCCCTTAAATTACTTCCAAATCATTACTAGTATCTAATTATAGAGGGGGGGAAAATTGTACACAGGTGCGCTATCAACAGCTGCTGGTAATGGGGTGGTCAAAAATCCCCAGATAAAAATATGCAAATATAAAAAAAAAAAGTTTTACCAGCGCTGACTGTTTGCTAATGAGTGAAAATTAGGCTTGTATTAATATAAGCATAACATTTAATATAAAACATTAAAAACAGTGAAAATCACATATTTTTATAAATACCAGTGATAATTAATTGAGGCCACTGATAACAATTGTTCCACTTAGAATGTAGTTGAGACCAACAACCTAGCAGAATTAAAGACGGATTTCTATTCTTTTTACCAGAGTGGTTGGTGGGAAAAAGCAGTCCCTTGTTTTCATCAGTTGGGATGTCCTTGATATGCTGAGAATATATCCAACTCCTGGAAATGACAAGATCTTTGGGAGATGGCACTCTCCTGGTGAAATCAGCTGGGATGTCCTTTATATGCTGAGAATATATCCAACTCCTGGAAATGACAAGATCTTTGGGAGATGGCATTCTCCTGGTGAAATCAGCTGGGATGTCCTTTATATGCTGAGAATATATCCAACTCCTGGAAATGACAAGATCTTTGGGAGATGGCACTCTCCTGGTGAAATCAGCTGGGATGTCCTTTATATGCTGAGAATATATCCAACTCCTGGAAATGACAAGATCTTTGGGAGATGGCACTCTCCTGGTGAAATCAGCTGGGATGTCCTTTATATGCTGAGAATATATCCAACTCCTGGAAATGACAAGATCTTTGGGAGATGGCATTCTCCTGGTGAAATCAGCTGGGATGTCCTTTATATGCTGAGAATATATCCAACTCCTGGAAATGACAAGACCTTTGGGAGATGGCACTCTCCTGGTGAAATCAGCTGGGATGTCCTTTATATGCTGAGAATATATCCAACTCCTGGAAATGACAAGATCTTTGGGAGATGGCATTCTCCTGGTGAAATCAGCTGGGATGTCCTTTATATGCTGAGAATATATCCAACTCCTGGAAATGACAAGATCTTTGGGAGATGGCACTCTCCTGGTGAAATCAGCTGGGATGTCCTATGCATTCATTTAAGCGTATCTTAAGCGTATTAGTCGTATCTTTTACAGGTGCAGCAATACATATTGATGATGATGACTCTCAGCAGCACTATTGAGCTGCTTCTGATTTGGTGATTGCACATTGGGGGTAATTCAGACCTGATCGCTGCTGTGTATTTTCGCACAGTGGGTGAACAGGTCCAAACTGCACATGCTTATGCACCGCAATGCACCGGCGCATCGCACGGGTACACAGCGGATCGCCGCTCAGCGATGGGTTTGTGCAATGGATCCGTTCACACGGGTGAAGGCAAGGTGACTTACAGGAAGAGGACATTTGTGGGTGGTAACACTGTTTTAGAGGAGCTTCTGGAAAAAACGCAGGAGGATCCAGGCTTATGGAAGGAGGGTTTCTGACGTCAGCTTCGGTCCCGATCATCGCAGCGGCTGAGTAAGTCTTGGGCTGTGCAGAGAGTGCACAAACATTTATTTGTGCAGCTCTCTGCACATGCAATCGCACACCTGCAAAGCCCTAACCCTCTCCCCTGTAGGTGGCGACAACCTGATCGCAGGGATGAAACAAACGCACCCTAGCGATCAGGTCTGAATTAGCCCCATTGTCCCTTCCACCGATAGTACTTACATAATTTGCTATTACATTTGCATCAATATTTGGACATTTCTACTTGGACTGCTGCAGGAAAGAAGTTTTACAAATGTTTTGTAAAAGAAAAATAGAAGTTTGTATTTGATTACATTTTTTTTAAATGTGGCTTTTATATTAATAGCTGTAGACAATATTCTCTCATATGTATATGATACAGTATTTCATTGCATTAACATATTGCATTCAAATAGGGTAATGTTACTTTAGCATTTACTACTAATACTTTCAAGCTACAGTTCCAAGCTATCTCTACATCATTATGCAGTGGAAGTATACACTTGTATGCCTGAAAAATGTCGGGTGTAATAGCCGTCATTTTTAAATTTGGCGCACCATGAAATGTGCAGATAATATACCAAAACAGAAGCCAGTCTCATAGATTAGTAAAACATAATATTTACATAAATCAGATAAATGAAATATATTAGATATATTTAATAAATCATTTAAAAGGGAATTCATGTAAGGAATGACAATAATCACAAAGCCTTGCGTATAAAAATGAAATCAGTGGGGTACTGTATATGTAATAGATAGAGATGATCGGGTTAGTTTCTCTGAGAACCGAACCCTACCAAACATCATGCCCCGAGCACGGATCCGAGTCCGGTTCGGAACTTCCCGCCAGACTCGGAAACCAGAACGAGGCAAAACGTCATCATCCCGCTGTCGGATTCTCGCGGATTCTGGATTCCATATAAGGAGACACGTGTCGCCGCCATTTTCACTCCAGTCCTGGAGAGTGTAGTGAGAGGTCGTGTCTCCTCAGTGTCTGTGTGGGAAAGTTGTGTGGCGCATGGGGTGGCGACCTGCTCTTATGTGTGTCATTCCAGTGCTGTCTTGTGCTGCATCAGTCCAGTGGTGGTGTCCTGTGCTGCATCAATCCAGTCACAGTGGTGGTGTCCTCTGCTGCCATAAATCCAGTGCTGCTGCTGTAAAAGTCAATTGCAGTGGTGCTGTGTTGTGCTGCATCAGTCCAGTGGTGGTGTCCTGTGCTGCCATAAGTCAAGTGGTGGTGTCCTGTGCTGCCATATGTCCAGTGCTGCTGTATAAGTACAGTGCAGTGGCACTGTGTTGTGCTGCATAAGTCCAGTGGTGTTGTCCTGTGCTATCATAAGTCCAGTGGTGGTGTCATGTGCTGCCATATAAGTCCAGTCCAGTGGTGCAGCCATATAAGTTCAGGGGTACTGCCGTTTAAGTCCAGGGGTACTGCCGTATAAGTCCAATGGTACTGCCGTATAAGTCCAGTCCAGTGGTACTGCCATATAAGTCCAGTGGTACTGCCGTATAAGTCCAGTGGTGCTGTCTTGTGCTGCCATAAGTCCAGTGGTGGTGTCCTGTGCTGTATATTATTTACTCCAAATAAAAGGGTTAAATAATTTTTACAGGGTTTGCCCTGAGTGTGTTGTTTAGGAGTACACTTGCCTGTGCTGTATATTATTATAATAACTCCAAATAAAAGGGATATTATTACCCAAATAATTTTTAAAGGTTTTGCCGTGTGTGGGGTTTAGGGGTACGCTCACCTGTGCTGCATATTATTATTATTATTATTATTATTATTAGAGATGAGTGGGTTCGGTTCCCTGAGAACTGAACCACCCCGAACTTCACTACCCGAGCCTGGATCCGAGTCAGGCTCGGGTTCTCCCACCTGACTCGAAAACCAGAATGAGGCAAAATGTCATCATCCCGCTATCAGATTCTCGTGGGGTTTGGATTCCATATAAGGAGCCATGCGTAGCCGCCATTTTCACTCCGGCATTGGAGAGTGTAGAGAGAGGACGTGTCTCCGTCCTCAGTGCCCTGCATCAGTACAGTGGTAGTGTCTTGTGTTGCATCAGTCCAGTCACAGTGGTTGTGTCCTCTGCTGCCATGTGTCCAGTGCTGCTGTATAAGTCCAGTCCAGTGGTGTTGTGTTGTGCTGCATCAGTTCAGTGGTGGTGTATTGTGCTGCATCAGTCTAGTCACAGTGGTGGTGTCCTCTGCTGCCATATGTCCAGTGCTGCTGTATAAGTCCAGTCCATTGCAGTGGTGCTGTGTTGTTCTGCATCAGTACAGTGGTAGTGTCTTGTGCTGCATCAGTCCAGTCACAGTGGTGGTGTCCTCTGCTGTCATATGTCCAGTGCTGCTGTATAAGTCCAGTCCATTGCAGTGGTGCGGTGTTGTCCTGCATCAGTACAGTGGTAGTGTCTTGTGCTGCATCAGTCCAGTCACAGTGGTAGTGTCTTGTGCTGCATCAGTCCAGTCACAGTGGTGGTGTCCTCTGTTGTCATATGTCCAGTGCTGCTGTATAAGGCCAGTCCATTGCAGTGGTGCTGTGTTGTCCTGCATCAGTCCAGTGGTGGTGTCCCTGTGCTGCTGTATATGTCCAGTGGTACTGCCGTATATGTCCAGTGATACTGCCGTATATGTCCAGCTGTGCTGCCGTATAAATCCAGTGATACTGCCATATATGTCCAGTGGTACTGCCGTATATGTCCAGTGATACTGCCGTATATGTCCAGTGATACTGCCGTATATGTCCAGTGGTGCTGCCATATAAATCCAGTGAAACTGCCGTATATGTCCAGTGGTACTGCCTTATAAATCCAGTGGTAATGCCATATATGTCCAGTGGTACTGCCGTGTAAATCCAGTGGTACTGCCATATATGTACAGTGATACTACCATATAAATACAGTTGTACTGGCATATAATTCCAATGATACTGCCATATAATTCCAGTGGTACTGGCATATAAGTCCAGTGATACTGCTGTATAAATCCAGTCCAGTGGTACTGCTGTATAATTCCAGTGGTACTGCCATATAATTCCATTGATACTGCAGTATATGTCCAGTGATACTGCCGTATAATTCCAGTGATATTGCCGTATAGTTCCAGTGGCACTGGCATATAAATCCAGTGGTACTGCCATATAAGTTCAGTGGTACTGCAGTATAATTCCAGTGATACTGCCGTATAATTACAGTGATGCTGCCGTATAATTACAGTGGTACTGGCATATAAGTCTAGTGAATCTGCCATATAAATCCAGTCCAGTGGTACTGCTGTACAAGTCCAGTGGTACTGCCTTATAATTCCAGTGATAATGCCATATAATTACAGTGGTACTTGCATATAAGTCCAGTGATCCTGCCGTATATATCCTGTCCAGTGGTACTGCCATATAAATCCAGTGGTACTGCCGTATAATTCCTGTGATACTGCCATATAATTCCAGTGATACTGCTGTATAATTCCAGTGGTACTGGAGTATAAATCCAGTGATACTGTCGTATAAATCCAGTCCATTGGTACTGCCGTATAAATCCAGTGGTACTGTCGTATAATTCCAGTGATACTGCCGTATAATTCCTGTGATACTGCCGTATAAATCCAGTGGTACTGGCGTATAAGTCCAGTGAAACTGCTGTATAAATCCAGTCCAGTGGTACTGGCGTATAAGTCCAGTGGTACTGCTGGATAATTCCAGTGGTACTGGCGTATAAGTCCAGTGATACTGCCTTATAATTCCAGTGGTACTGGCGTATAAATCCAGTGGTACTGCCGTATAATTCCAGTGAAACTGCCATATAATTCCAGTGATACTGCAGTATAAATCCAGACCAGTGGTACAGCTGTATAAGTCCAGGGGTACTGCCATATACGTCCAGTCCAGTGGTGCTGTGTTGTGCTGCATCAGTCCAGTGGTGGTGTCCTGTGTTGCCATAAGTCCAGTGGTGGTGTCTTGTGCTGCCATATGTCCAGTGCTGCTGTATAAGTCCAGTGCAGTGGCACTGTGTTGTGCTGCATAAGTCCAGTGGTGTTGTCCTGTGCTACCATAAATCCAGTGGTGGTGTCCTGTGCTGCCATAAGTACAGTGCTGCTGCCGTATAAGTCCAGGGGTACTGCCGTATAAATCCAGTGGTACTGCCATATAAGTCCAGTCCAGTGGTGCAGCCATATAAGTTCAGGGGTTCTGCCATATAAGTCCAGAGGTACTGCCGCATAAGTCCAATGGTACTGCCGTATAAGTCCAGTCCAGTGGTACTGCCGTATAAGTCCAGTGGTACTGCCGTATAAGTCCAGTGGTGCTGTCTTGTGCTGCCATAAGTCCAGTGGTGGTGTCCTGTGCTGTATATTATTTACTCCAAATCAAAGGGTTATATAGATTACTTATATTATTATCCAAATAATCTTTACATGGTTTGCCCTGTGTGGTGTAGGGGTATGTTCGCCTGTGCTGCATATTGTTATAATAGCTCCAAATAAAAGATTTATTATTATCCAAATTAATTTTACAGGCTTTGCCGTGTGTGTGTGTGTGTGTGTGTGTGTGGTTTAGGGGTATGCTCTTCTGTGCCACCAATATTGTGCGTGTTTTACATCTGGGCAAATTCCAGCACGTTCCATGTTGTTTGTTCCGCACACTTTTGTCGCTAAGCTTAGTCATACAGCTACCTCATTGCACCTCATTTTCTTCTTTGTATGATGTGCTGTTTGGGGCCTAGTTTTTAAATCTGCCATCCTGTCTGCAACTGCAGTGCCACTCCTAGATGGGCCAGGTGTTTGTGCCGCACACTTGTGTTGCTTAGCTTAGTCATACAGCTACCTCATTGCACCTCTTTTACTTCTTTGCATGTTGTGCTGTTTGGTGCCTAGTTTTTTTAAGTGCCATCCTGTCTGACACTGCAGTGCCACTCCTAGATGGGCCAGGTGTTTTTGCCGCACACTTGTGTCATTTAGCTTAGTCATACAGCCACCTTGATGCAACCTTTTGGCCTAAAAATAATATTGTGAGGTGTGAGGTGTTCAGAATAGACTGGAAATGAGTGGAAATGATTGTTATTGAGGTTAATAATACCGTAGGATCAAAATTACCCCCGATTTCTGTGATTTTAGCTGTTTTTATGTTTTTTTCAAAAATCATCCAGATCCAAAACCAAAACATGAAACGGTGATTTTGGCAAAACCAATCCAGATCCAAAACACAAGGATGGAACCAAAACCAAAACACAAAACACGAAAAGTGCCTGCCGCACATCTCTAAATTATAATAACTTCAAATAAAAGTGTTATTATTATCCAAATAATTTTTACAGACTTTGCCATGTGTGGTGTAGGGGTACGCTCGCCTGTGCTGCATATTATTATAATAACTCCAAATAAAAGGGTTATTATTATCCAAATTATTTTTACAGGCTTTGCCGTGCGTGGTGTAGGGGTACGCTCGCCTGTGCTGCTTATTATTATAATAACTCCAAATAAAAGGGTTATTATTATCCAAATTATTTTTACAGGCTTTGCCATGTGTGTGGTTTAGGGGTACGCTCTCCTGTGCCACCAATATTGTGCGTGTATTACATCTGGGCAAATTCCCATTACAGCTGGGCAAACTCCCAAATTCCCATGTTTTGCAAATACAATTAATTTGGTGGTGCAGAATTTTTTGAGAAATGACAGGGGCGTGCATGCGATGCTGTCGGTGGGCCGAAAAATTGCAGGCCACTTTCAACAGTCAGCCACTGCATGCCACTCCGCTAGATAGGCCAGGTATTTGTGCCACACACTTCTGTCGCTTAGCTTAGTCATACAGCTACTTTATTGTACCTCTTTTTCTTCTTTGCATGATGTGCTGTTTGGGGCCTAGTTTTTAAATCTGCCATACTGTCTGACTCTGCAGTGCCACTCCTAGATGGGCCAGGTGTTTGTGCCGCGCACTTGTGTCGCTTAGCTTAGTCATACAGCTACCTCATTGCACCTCTTTTACTTCTTTGCATGATGTGCTGTTTGGGGCCTATTTTTTAAATCTGCCATCCTGTCTGACACTGCAGTGCCACTCCTAGATGGGCCAGGTGTTTGTGCCGCACACTTGTGTCGCTTAGCTTAGCCATACAGCCAACTCGGTGCACCTCTTTTTTTTCTTTGCATGATGTGCTCTTTGGGACCTAGTTTTTAAAAGTGCCATCCTGTCTGACACCGCAGTGCCACTCCTAGATGGGCCAGGTGTTTGTGCCGCACACTTGTGTCGCTTAGCAAAGTCATCCAGCTACCTCGGTGCAACCTTTTGACCTAAAAACAAAATTGTGAGGTGTTCAGAATAGACTGGAAATTAGTGGAAATTAATTTTATTGAGGTTAATAATACCATAGGATCAAAATTACCCCCAATTTCTGTGATTTTAGCTGTTTTTGTGTTTTTTTAAAAAATCATCCAGATCCAAAACCATATCCGAAACCCGAAAGGGGGGTTTGGGCAAAACAAATCCAGATCCAAATTACGAGCGAGTATCCAGATCCAACACCAAAACACAAAACAGGAAAAGTGCCCGCCGCACATCTCTAGTAATAGGATCCGATTTTGCTGGAGGTGCAGGAAGTCTGTCGATCTCAGATTTTTTTTAAAACAGGTGTCATTTACAAGGCAAAGCCATGCCTTGTAAATGATTTCCGCTTTAAATAAACATCCAAGATCATCCGGCATCCCACACATTCTGCAAACTCTGACCCTATTACATATGACCCCATATGTCAATAAGGGCGGTACAGTTATTGAATGGTGCCTGATCCTTATTTATGTCTCATCCAAGACTACCACTGATTCAGTCACAGATTGAGAATAGTTCTTTGGTGGTAAAGAAAAACAGTAAATAATGACCACATCCATGTAGAGGTTTTGGGATCCTTTTTAGCGATGATGGTTACCTTTGATGGTAAGTAAGCAGGATAATCCAAATCATGGATTCAGGCACCTCTTTGAAGACTCTGCATACTTTAAGAGATGTAGGGCCTGATTCAGCATGGATCGCAAAAGCAAAATCTTTCTCTAATGGGCAAAAGCATGTTGCAATACAGGTGGGGCAGATGTAACATGTGCAGAGAGAGTCAGATTTGGGTGGGGTATGTTCAAAATGTCAATAAGGGCGGTACAGTTATTGAATGGTGCCTGATCCTTATTTATGTCTCATCCAAGACTACCACTGATTCAGTCACAGATTGAGAATAGTTCTTTGGTGGTAAAGAAAAACAGTAAATAATGACCACATCCATGTAGAGGTTTTGGGATCCTTTTTAGCGATGATGGTTACCTTTGATGGTAAGTAAGCAGGATAATCCAAATCATGGATTCAGGCACCTCTTTGAAGACTCTGCATACTTTAAGAGATGTAGGGCCTGATTCAGCATGGATCGCAAAAGCAAAATCTTTCTCTAATGGGCAAAAGCATGTTGCAATACAGGTGGGGCAGATGTAACATGTGCAGAGAGAGTCAGATTTGGGTGGGGTATGTTCAAACTGAAATCTAAATTGCAGTGTAAAAATAAAGCAGCCAGTATTTACCCTGCACATATAACCCACCCAAATCTAACTCTCTCTGCACAATGTTAGATTGGGATCCGGATTGAAAGTCGACAGTAACTAGGTCGACAATGTCTAGGTCGACCACTATTGGTCAACAGTAACTAGGTCGACAGGGTGTCTAGGTCGACATGTTCTAGGTCGACAGGTCAAAAGGTCGACATGAGTTTTTCACAATTTTTTTCTTTTTTTGAACCTTTTCATACTTAACGATCCACGTGGACTACGATTGGAACGGTAATCTGTGCCGAGCGAAGCGGTAGCGGAGCGAAGGCACCATGCCCGAAGCATGGCGAGTGAAGCGAGCCATGCGAGGGGACGCAGTGCACTAATTGGAGTTCCCGGTCACTCTACGAAGAAAACAACACCAAAATAACATTAAAAACTCATGTCGACCTTTTGACCTGTCGACCTAGAACATGTTGACCTAAAGGCCCTGTCGACCTAGACACCCTGTCGACCTAGTTACTGTCGACCAATAGTGGTCGACCTAGACATTGTCGACCTAGTTACTGTCGACTTTCAATACCACACCCGTTAGATTTGCTCCCCCTGCAGTGCACATTGGTGGTCATTCCGAGTTGATCGCTCGTTGCTGATTTTCGCAGTGCAGCGATCAAGTGAGAAAAAAAACAGCAAATCTGCGCATGCGCATGGTACGCAGCGCGCATGCGCTAAGTACTTTCACACAAAGTTTGTAGTTTTACCCAAGCTCGAGCGACGTTTTTCAGTCGCTGGAGTTATCGTGGATATGATTGACAGGAAGTGGGTGTTTCTGGGCGGCAACTCAGCGTTTTCAGGGAGTGTGCTAAAAAACGCAGGCGTGCCAGGCAAAAATGCAGGTGTGGCTGGCCGGACGCTGGGCGTGTTTGTGACATCAAACCAGGAACTAAACAGACTGCAGTCATCGCAGTAGGAGCTACTCAGAAACGGCATGACATTTTTCACGCGCAGTTCTGCTAATCTTTCGTTCGCACTTCTGCTAAGGTAAGATACACTCCCAGAGGGCGGCGGCCTAGTGTGTGCACTGCTGCTAAAAGCAGCTAGCGAGTGAACAACTCGGAATGACCACCATTGTTTAGCCCATTACAGAAAGATTTTGATTTTGCGAACAGGTCTGATTCAGGTCCATAGAGCCTGAAGATGCCAATCCCCTGACCTGTTTCGCTGTGGGGCACTCACAGCTTTATCACAGATGTGGTAATTATGGGATCGATATGATTTACCGATGGTCAGGATGCCGGTCATCATTATACCGATGCCGGCATTCCGGCCACCAGGATTCCAGCAGAGTGGCGAGCTCTAGTAAGCCCCTTTTGGGCCCGGTGGCTCGCAATGTTCGCCACAGGTTATATTCTCCCACTATGGGTGTCGTGGACACCAATAGAGGGAGAAAAGCCTGTGGCGCTGGCACTGTACCGCTGTGCGGGATCCTGACGTCGGCATTGTGATAACCAGGAAACCGTGCGGCGGTATGTTAACCACATACCATAATTATTTACTGTTGCTGGACTTATTTCTTCTTGTATATTTTCTATGAAACCAACCAAGTAAGCAACGAGGAGCTGATACAAAACCATTTTTTTTAACTAGTTAGCTTTGATATCATCTTTATATTTAAACATAAATTTGAAAGCAATCTTTCCTCAGACATTTTTATTTCCCTGTTATTCACATAATAACTTCAATTTATGTTTTGCAATAAATTAAAATCCTCTGCGCCAAATTGTGATGTGTTTGTAAAATCTCTACTCTTGTGGTTTTATGCTAATAGTTACTGCATGTACAGAGCTGATGGTATATTAATTGATTTTTAATGCTTCACTTATAATGGATATTTTTTCTTAATGCTGCATTTCTTTGTGAAGGATAAATCAATAATAATGAAATAATTGAATCACTTGTAGAACACATTACCTACTAACAGCATTAACTCTAAATGAAATATAAAATTGGCAATAATTTCAATTTGAGGCTGGGAACATGATTTGAAAAGAAAATGCACAATTATAAATATTTCAAAACTTTTAAGGAAACAAACCCAATTACAGCATTGGCAATAAAATAATAATTGGATAAAATGACTTAGTATCAGTGGCGGCTGCAGCCCCTGGGCCACATGGTGCAGGGGGAAGCCAGTTAGCACATATAAGCAATGCATATGTGCAGAGATGTATGGAATATATGTATTGGCTGCAAGTCCCTGGGGATAGGCAGAGCTTTGTCTATCACACCCGCCACTGCACTCGGGATGCAGCATTTGGCTTCACTTGCCTTCAAAGACCATTCCTAGGCTCCTGTGAAACCTAGCCAATGGGAGTCTGGGGATGTGCTTAGAAGGAGAGTGCTGCCTAATGCCTTGTGTCTCGGGTGTACATGGCGGCTGTTATACATAGCACTGCCATCTGAGATAGAACGAGGCAGCACATATATTATATACATCTTAACATGAATGTTTATATGTGCTAAGCACCCTCCCCCCCAGGCACTATGTAGTTGGCGCTGAAGCCCATGGACCGCCGCTGCTTAGTATCTTAAACCAGACACAGTGCTAAAGGTGATGATAGGATGAAATCTACCAAATTGCTAATATTTGAATGTGATCTTTTGCTACTTTGTAGCAGGTATCAGCAACATCAGAACGTTGGGGAAGGGGGATGTGAGCTATAATCTCATTTGACTCCCATAAAGCAGATCTCTGAGGCCTGAGACATCAGGCCGCTGCCTTGCCTTGTGATGAGTCCTGGAGGTGGAGCCACTGAGGATGTTATTTTATCATAATTGTTGCGAGTGATAGATAAGTAAAGTTCAACATGTGTTATATGCAGTTTCTTACAGTTAATCTACTTGAGCAATAATCACATTTCTCTTAATTAATATGAATCTGAGAATTGACACATTTTCATTCATTAATTAATGCATGTTAATCTACTGTTCATAAATGAAACTCTATTTAAATGTGTGTGTGTGTGTGTGTGTGTGTGTGTGTGTGTGTGTGTGTGTGTGTGTGTGTGTGTGTTGAGACTTTGAAAATGTAAGGAGGTGGTCAGGGTTTTTGAGGGATCTGGAATCGTACAAAACAATCTGCACTAGTAAACCCTGGGTTATCAGCACCGTAGCCCACAATGATGAAACATTGCCTTGAATGTACTCAGCGCCATCTTAACGTAAAGCACAATGGACAGCTGCCCAGGGCCCTGCAATTCTAGGGGGTCTATTTACAAAGTCGCGGATGGAGATAAAGTACAAACCAACCAGCTTCTAACTGTAATTTTTCAAACCCAGCATGTGACCTGGTAGTTAGGAGCTGATTGGTTGGTACTTTAGTTCTGTCTGCTTTATCTCCATCAAAGGCTTAGTAAATATACCCCTCGGGGCCTCAGAGCAGGGGCCGGTAGTGGTCACACAATCAGAGTAGTGAGGCACCATTCTCTTCCTCCCAGCCTCTTCCTCCCAGCCTACAGTCAGCATGCTGATTGATGGAAGTAAAATCCATCACTCAGCTCACTGTCACTGAAGCCAGATGCAGTCCGTGACTTCATTGTGAATGGCAGTGACTTCCAATTGGAAGCCCTACCTGCCAGTCACAGACACTTCAGGCTGTCCCATTGGAATGTGTTTTCTCCCTCCGGGACTGACAGACTGGGCTGCAATAGGCAGAGAGCTAGCTTCCTGTAAGAATCCAGCTCTCTGCCTCGTCAGCCCTAGCTGTCTTCTATGGGCTGCAACCAATGCAGTACGGAGAAGCTGTAGTTTTGCGCATGTGCTGTACTGTCATGACTACTGCACATTTGCGGGTCCCGTCATCTGTGAACAGTACATAGCACAGATGCCGGGACCCAGGCGGGGACAAGGAGTGGGAGACCCAGCAGCATCGCCAGCGGCAGCCCTCCTCCTCAAACAAGGTGGGAGCCACCGTTGCTCACCTTTTATTCCTTATTTCTCTGTGGATATGATTTGACTCCTTGTATGTTATGATACTTTGACAGTTCAGGGGGATAGTCTCACATAGTAAGATAATTATTTGCAAGTAAATTAACTGTGATTTTTAAAGAAGAGCTTTTATGCCTCTTTTTGTTCTAAAATGCACTTTCGCTTTAAAAAAAATAGGTGTTCAAAGTAGAGATGTGCACCGGAAATTTTTCGGGTTTTGGTTTTGGATTCGGTTCCGCGGCCGTGTTTTGGATTCAGACGCGTTTTGGCAAAACCTCACTGAAAATTTTTTGTCGGATTCGGGTGTGTTTTGGATTCGGGTGTTTTTCTTCAAAAACCCCTCAAAAACAGCTTAAGTCATAGAATTTGGGGGTAATTTTGATCCTATAGTATTATTAACCTCAATAACCACAATTTCCACTCATTTCCAGTCTATTCTGAACACCTCACACCTCACAATACTATTTTTAGTCCTAAAATTTGCACCGAGGTTGCTGGATGACTAAGCAAAGTGACCCAAGAGGGCGGCACAAACACCTGTCCCATCTAGGAGTGGCACTGCAGTGTCAGACAAGATGGCACTTAAAAAAATTGGCCCCAAATAGCACATGATGCAAAGAAAAGAGAAAAAGAGGTGCACTGAGGTCGCTGGACGGCTAAGCTAAGCGACACAAACACAGGAGTGTATCTTCGTATTGGCCAGGATGGCACTTGCCAGGGGCGCCAGCCAGGAAGGGGGGTGGGTGAGGGGGGGGGCACCGCCCGGCAGTGCCACCTGCGCCAGGGGGTAGAATGACATAGTAGTTCTCACCAAGTACATCCCTATACAGTGCTCATCCACTGTCAGACTCTCAGAAGCGTATTGCACTCTGACACTCTCTGTGACTACAGTCACAATGATGGTGAATATAGCCAGGGAGTGAGGCACTTCCAAGTATGGGGAGGGGCGAGGCACCTCCTCTTCCTCAACCGCTCCCCTTCTCATTGGTCCCACACAGTCTGTCACCAAACACCAGCAACTACACTCAGCACCAGTCAGCAGTGCAGCATGAGCATACCTGTACATTTTCTGTGGTACTGTAGCTGCACTGCATGGTCTATCCTGGCAGTCTGTATCACAGCTTACAAAGAGCTCTGTATGGAGATGTATCTAGACCAGTGACTGCCTGTTGAGCTGTGTTGAGACTACAAGTCCCAGCACACCTTGTCAACTGGATTTGCTGGGACATGTAGTGCCATCGTACCTAGATGTTTTTTTTTTTAACTGTAGGGGGTTTTAACTGTATGTGTATTGTGTGCATATATCCCCTTGGTGTCCCTGTCTGCACCCTCCTTGTAACTGCCCCCTCAGTGACCCTTCCCATACACTCCTGTAATTCCCCCTCAGTATCCCTGCCAGCACCCTCTCCGTAATTCCCTCTCAGTGTCCCTTCCCGCACCCTAACCGTAATTCCCCCTCAGTGTCCCTGCCTGCACACTCCTCATAATTCCCCCTCAGTCTCCCTGCCTGCACCCTCCCCATAATGCCATCTCAGTGTCCCTGCCTGCACCCTCCCCGTAATTCCTCCTCAGTGTCCCTGCCTGCACCCTCCCTGTAATTCCTCCTCAGTGTCCCTGCCTGCACCCTCCCTGTAATTCTCCCTCAGTGTCCCTGCCTGCACCCTCCCTGTAATTCCTCCTCAGTGTCCCTGCCTGCACCCTCCCTGTAATTCTCCCTCAGTGTTCCTGACCTCAGCCTCCCTGTGACTCCCCCCTCAGTGTCCCTGCCCTCACACTCCTGTAATTCCCTCTCAGTGTCCCTTCCCGCTCCCTCCCTGTAATTGCCCCTCAGTGTCCTTGACCAAACCCTCCCTGTAAATCCCCTTTAGTGTCCCTGACCTCAGCCCCCCTGTGACTCCCCCCTCAGTGTCCCTGCCCACGCCCTCCTGTAATTCCACCTCAGTGTCCCTGCCCGTACCCTCCCCATAATTCCCCCTCAGTGTCCCTGCCCGCACACTCCTGTAATTCCCCCTCAGTGTCCCTGCCCACACCCTCCCTGTAATTGCTCCTCAGTGTTCCTGACCTCAGCCTCCCTGTAAGCCCTCCACCTCATTGTCCCTACCAACACCCTCCCTGTAATTCTCCCTCAGTGTCCCTGACCTCAGCCTATCTGTAACCCCCTTCCCTGGGTGGGGGAGGTGGGGGGCACCAGTTACTTACTTTGCCAGGGGCGCTCAGACCCCTAGATACACCCCTGCACAAACACCTCAATATCACAGGAATTATTTGTTCTAATCAATGGTATTATTGGTCCAAATCACTGGAAGAAAATGACAAAATCACAGGAATTATTCGTTCCAATCAATGGTATTATTGGTCCAAATCACTGGAAGAAAATGACAAAATCACTGGAATTATTCGTTCTAATCAATGGTATTATTGGTCCAAATCACTGGAAGAAAATGATAAAATCACAGGAATTATTCGTTCTAATCAATGGTATTATTGGTCCAAATCACTGGAAGAAAATGATAAAATCACAGGAATTATTTGTTCTAATCAATGGTATTATTGGTCCAAATCACTGGAAGAAAATGATAAAATCACTGGAATTATTCGTTCTAATCAATGGTATTATTGGTTAAAATCACTGGAAGAAAATGGAATGGATGGATACTTGCAGTGACACAGAGCTGCAAGATACAGCAATGGCCTACTGTACACAACTATATACTGTTGGGTCACCAAAATGCTGCACTGTAATACTATATATACTGCTCACAAAAATGCTGCACAGATATGGAATGGATTCTTGCAGTGACACAGAGCTGCAAGATACAGCAATGGCCTACTGTACACAACTATATACTGCTGGGTCACCAAAATGCTGCACTGTAATACTATATATACTGCTCACAAAAATGCTGCACAGATATGGAATGGATACTAGCAGTGACACAGAGCTGCAAGATACAGCAATGGCCTACTGTACACAACTATATACTGTTGGGTCACCAAAATGCTGCACTGAAATACTATATATACTGCTCACCAAAATGCTGCACAGATATGGAATGGATACTTGCAGTGACACAGAGCTGCAAGATACAGCAATGGCCTACTGTACTGTACTACTATAAGTATAATTAATTATATACTGGTGGTCCCCAGTCCCCACAATAAAGCACACTGAGCACAGATATTTGCAGCACACTGAGCACAGATTACGGAGCTTTTCAGGGAGAGAACGCAGCCACATCCTCTCCGTTCAATCTCCAATGCACGAGTGAAAATGGCGGCGATGCGCGGCTCTTTATATAGAATATGAATCTCGCGAGAATCCGACAGCGGGATGATGAAGTTCGGCCTCGTTCGGGTTAACCGAGCAAGGCGGGAAGATCTGAGGCTGCCTTGGAACCGTGTAAAATGGGTGAAGTTCGGGGGGGTTCGGATCTCGAGGAACCGAACCCGCTCATCTCTAGTTCAAAGTACACCACCCACCATTTTGCAGATCCAGATGAAGCATAGTGACAGATAGTTACAAAACCACAGAGCCAGCCCTAACCAATATGATGCCCTAGGCAAGATTTTGGCTGGTTCCCCCTATCACCGCTGTTAATTCTGACTGCACTGCTTTCCCGGCACCATTACCCCTCACCCATAGCAGTGCTCATTTTGGTTTTCCTACCCCCTATATTTTAAATAGGAACAGTGTGCACATTCGTCGCACAGCCCGAAAAGGTACGTGTTCTCGCAAGTAAGGGGCATGGCCACACAAAAGTACCCCCAATTAAATTATGCCACACAGTAGTGCAACTTTATTCACATTATATCATGCGATAGTGTTCCTTATTCACGTTACATCACATATCACATTTTAACTTATATACGTTACTCCTCACAGTAGTGCCCCTTATTCACATTACGTCATACTGAATTGCTCCATATTCACATTACTCCACACCAAATTGCTCTTTATTCACATTATACCACACAGCATTGACCTTTCTATATGGTACGCCCAACAGTAAAGCACCTTTACGCATAATACCACACAGTAATGCCCCTTACACATGACACACATTATTAATGTCCTTATAAACATAATGCGCCTTGCATATTATGCCAACCTTTATTAATGCCCTTACACACATAATGTCCCTTACACATACTGTATGCCACACATTATTAATGCCCTTATAAACATAATTATACACATAATGTCCCTTACACATATGCCGCACATCATTAATGCCCTTATACACATAATGACACACATAGTGCCCCTTACGCATACGCTGCACATTATTAACGCATTTATACACATGACACACATACATGACACACATAATGTCCCTTACATATATGCCGAACACTATTGCATAACCAACCCACCTGTACACAGCACTGCCACAGCACTGCCATGGATGATAACACTGTGACCTCTTGCCTCAATACATCATGCAGCAGGAGATGCCTGGCATGAGTCAGCTGACATCTCTAGGCCAGCTCTTCTAACGTTGGGCACCTTTTTATCTGAAAATGTGTCTTATTTGCATTGCTATGTGATTAGGATGCACAAGCAGCTTCAGCTGATGAAAATGTTATGTGACATTATATTCTGTATGCGACTGTGGCTGTATCTGCATACGAAATGTTACGTTACAGTGATTTCCAGGAATACACTGTAACAAAACATTTCATATGCAGATACAGCCGCAGTAACACACAGAATATAGGCATTCTGCATATAATTATAATCAGCAGAAGCTGCTTGTGCCCCTATTCATTCCAAAAGCCCTAGGCATTTGCCTAGTTTGCCTATGCCCAGGGCCGGCTCTGCATAACCATAAGATAAATATAGGAGAGCTAAGAATTTGCCCTACTGTATAACTAAATAGCAGGCATCTGTAATCTGCTGGAGCGTTCACAAATGTTATACCAAAAATGTATTGACTTTCCGGAGCTTGATAGAAAGTTATACTAACAGTCCGTATTTTCATAAGATAGTCCTGATTTTAAGAGGCCAAGAGACAGTATGATAGGACAAGGGAATAGCCTCACTGGAATAAGGCATTAGATAAGTGGGGCACATAGAGAGGTATGTACCAATATTCATTTACTAAGGAAGGGCTTTGCAAACTTTATTGTCTATTTCACCAAGAAATTATTAATTTTTATTCTTGAAAGCATAGAGGTGCAAAATATAGTCTAATTCAATGATAAATATACAGACAAGAGGCAATGTTCTAGTTTTCTGACATATAAGCAGATAACGTGCATTTCTTATAGTTCAGTGGTGTCACAAAACATTTGGCTGGTTGGCCTTTACTTTCAGTTTGATTTTTCTGTTGACCTGTTTCTGTCTTTTAAACAGATTAAGGTTAAGCACTTGTCCTTTAGTATAATGCACTCTGAATGTCCCACCTATTTCATAAATGTCTTTTTACACGTAGAAACACAGTATTAGCGTAAACTAAAGTCCATGTCCTGGATGAAATATGCCACATTTACTATGCCATGTTGAACAGGTTAATTGCATTTCACAGGTAACCTTTAGCTGTCTTAATAAATTTAATAATGTAGTCTGTGCCATAAATGGTGATTATAAATCATTTTAGGGAAGATAAAATGATACATGTTAATTGGCAAACAATTTATATGTAAATAAAATAATTATGGGATCAGAATATAAACACCCATTAAGTAAAGATTGAGAACATTTTCTAAGCCTTGTCCTTCTCAGCACAATTTCTCTTTTTATGTCCTCTATCTTACTCTTCCCTCAATGAGACAAAGCTACTACTTATGATATTATTTAAGGGGGTCATTCCGAGTTGATCGCTCGCTAGCTAGTTTTAGCAGCCGTGCAAACGCTATGCCGCCACCCACTGGGGAGTGTATTTTAGCTTAGCAGATGTGCGAACGCTTGTGCAGCCGAGCTCTGCAAAAAAATGTTGTGCAGTTTCAGAGTAGATCTGAACCTGCTAAGCGCTTGCGATCACTTCAGCATATTCGTGTCCGGATTTGACGTCATGCACCCGCCCAGCGATGCCTGCATTTTTTCAGACACTCCTGCGTTTTCGCAAACCCTCCCTGAAAACGGTTAGTTGACACCCAGAAATGCCCCCTTCCTGTCAATCTTCTTGCAGCCGTCAGTGTGACTGAAAACTTTGCTACAACCTGTGCACAACCACAACGGGCTTTATACCCGTACGACGCGCGTGTGCATTGCGGCCCATACGCATGCGCAGAAATGCCCATTTTTAGCCTGATCGCTGCGCTGCGAACAACGGCAGCTAGCGATCAACTCGGAATGACCCCCTAAAGCCCTAATGCTGCCAAAAACATTTGTTTTTGTTAGAGGTAAGGCTTCTCCATAACCCAAACCAACAATAGTATTTAACCGACATCTTCGGCAATAGCTTTGCCATGCAAAAAATGTGCCCTTTTTAATCTCATTACAATAATCTCACTTTGCAAAACAAAATCTAGGTGAATTTTTTTTTATTTGCAACTGCAGAGTGGCCATACTGCATATTACCTCCAATGTGGAAAAATGCACTACGGCCAGAAGTAAGGATGGTGTTATGGCCAACACAGATGGTGTAATGGTTAATATTACTGCCTCGCAGTACTGAGGTTATGGGTTAATTTCTTACCTCAGCCCTGTGTGGAGTTTGTATACTCTCCCAATGGAGAGTATACATGGGTTTCCTCCGGGTGCTCCATTTCCTCCCATAATCCAAAAAATATACTGGTGGGAAAACTGGCTTCTGACAGAAATTAACCGTAGTGTGCAAGTATGTTTAGAGCAGAGTAGATGTGCCCAGCAGTTCTTATCTGCTGTTAAGTTATATTTTGCTATGTAAGCGTCTTCCCCTCAGCGGCAGCAAGAAGCTGGGGCTCACAATTTAAATGTCGGTATTTTGACCTTGTCTGTATTTTAAAAGTCGTTATTTTGACCGTGTCGTTATTTTGACCTTGTCGGGATTTTGACCGTCGGTCAATTGTTGTCGGGATTTTGACCATCGAGATTTTGATTGTAGGTATTTTGATTGTAGGTATACTAAACTCGTGTAGCTGTCACAGTCAGGTACAGTAGCACACCTATCCCTTAACCTGGTATTAATAATGTGCTCTCTTTCCTATTTACTATCATATCCAAGTTTCCAGTTTGCACCAGTCCTGCCTATAGTCCCTACCCTGGGTCCCAGTCCTGTGCCCACAAAAACAAAAAATTCTGACAGTAATAAAGTTTCCTGAGAAAAAATGTCTGCAGACTGCCCTATTGGATCCGAGGAGCAGGGACATTTTAAGAGAAGAGGGGGCCTGTGGGCAGACTCTGGATGGACCCCTCCTCTCTATAGCGCTGTAGGCTCCAGCAATGTGCCAGAGCCTACTGCGCATGCGCAAGTCTCTAGAAACATGGCACCTGCCATGATCCAGAGACTAATTTCCTACTGCGCATGTGCGGCGGCCATTTTGGGACTGATTTTTGCAGCGGCTGCTACTGCTACAGCTCCCGTTGCAGGACTCTGGAAAGGTATTAGCATAGCATGGGTGCAGTGTGGGCCCCTTTGCCCATGTGCACTGCACACCTTGCACCTTTGGTAGAAATGCCAGTGCCGAGAAGGCCTAATTAGGAAGCAGGAGCAGCTTCCGCTGAGCATCTGTAGCAGCTCTGTTACAGCGTCCGTGCACATCTGCTCCAAACCTCTCATGAAATTACTATAATTAAAATACTGTATCTGTGTAATTGTGTCGATATTGATGCAAACAATTCCTTTGTAAACAACATACACATTTTAGAAATGCTATTTTTTTTTAACTAGGTACTTGAGCAGCCTAATTTAATTTATGATTTTGGAATAATTACATGCATGTGGATGGTATTTTATATCACGCTATGTTGTTGTAAGTGGCTCTGTCGGAAAGCAAATTATACTTCTGAGAGGGATCCAGGTTTCTGCAATGGAATTACAATATTCCAACTGTGAGATTTCAGCCAGCTGTTCTGCTGTCCTTGACTGAAACTATAATATTTATGGATTTCATTTACACTCTGTCTACAGCACAGGCGCTGCAGATCTTTTTGATATGGAAAGTATTAGGATTTTTATTATTCTTTAGTGCTATTCATATATTCAGCAGCCGAGCAGCGACATTTGCATATGATAAAAAAGCACCATTCATGTCCATCCTTGATTCCACACACAGGATAATTAGGAGCTTTACTAACTTCATTTATACAGGCGCAGAGTGTATTTTATGGTCAAAGTACAGATGTGGCTGACAAATCGCTTACATCAACAGGTCATTTTCAGCATAACGCTGTGAGCATCCAGGCTAATCTCTGGAAAAGCCATGATAATACTAGGGTAAGCAGTGTAAGTAACACACAGGTAAATAAAGTAAAAGGTCTATGATATGCTGAGGACAAACTGTACATCAATTTTACTAATAAGAGAAGTACTATTAATATTTATCAATGTGTTGATCAATTTATAAATAAAATACTGACTCGTTCATCGTTCGCACCGGCCACACTGCGCGATATATTAAATGATGTCACTCAGAAGCGTGAAAATGAGTGATATAGTTTAAAACATCGTCCAGTGGGGCACTGCCTTTAGGCCTGAGTATGGGGATCAATGTTCAGTTTGTTCACTCGGGATGACAAATTTTATCAACGCAACATTGGCCTGGGGTTCAAAATGTTCAAGGGCCTATTCTGAGAAGCAGGGGAGCTGTGACCAGGGCTGTGTGGGTGTGGCCAGATCCATGTGGGCATATACACCCTCTACATTATCAGCCCTACTGTCTTCCTAAATAAATAAAAATGTATAAATTACATAATTTTGTGAGAAAACTAGAAATAACAATTTTAAATTTTATGATTTAAGACTGTGTAGCCAGCTGGGTAACTGGTCATCATTATGCTGCCATGATGATGGCCTACTTTTATGTGAAGGCCTGGAGCTATAGCTGTGATGATCTGGCCCTGAATTTTAAAAGCACTTCACTGGAACCCTTATGATGTCAGTGTCACCAGAAACTTGTAGAGCAACTGCAAGTGGCTGTGCACTGAAGCCCACATATGTCATCTTCTGATGGCATTAGCCAACATTCCCAAAGTGATCAGAGCAAATGTTATCAGACTATTATCAGGGATCAGATAACATTAGTGCTACACATAGTGCAATTGGCCAATACACTGGCTCCCATCTTGCTGTTGGACAACTTTGACAAAGTTTGACTTGAACTCCAAATATGAACCATAATTTAGTTATTAATACACAACACATGAAAATGTTAATTATTCACAAATATATTTTTCTGAGATATAAAATCTTTTTACAGTGTATAATAATATTAACTATATTATACAAGTCATCAAATGATTGCATTAATGGATCATCAGGTTGATTAGGCATCATGTGGTCTAATATTGCATCACAGGTCAGGTAGGTATGATAGAAACATACAAATATAGAATTTGACAACAGATAAGAACCACTTGGCCCATGTAGTCTGCTTCTTTTTTCTTTTTTACCATATTTTTATCTCAAACCTTATTTTAATCCTTATTTCTTTGTAAGGATATCCTTATGTCTATCCCATGCATGTTTAAATTGCTCCACTGTCTTAGTTTCTACCACCTCTGATGGAAGGCTAGTCCACTACCCTTTTCTTGAAGTAATTTTTCCTTAAATTTCCCCTGAACCCAACTCCTTCCAGTCTCAGTGCATGTCCTCATGTCCTGTTGCTTCTCTTCATTTGAAGAATGTTTCCCTCATGGACTTTGTTAAAACCATTGATATATTTTAAAGTTTCTATCATGTCCCCCCTTTCCCTTCTCTGCTCCAAACTATACATATTGAGATTTTTTAGTCTTTCTGGGTAAGTTTTGTGATGTAGGCCATGCACAATTTTAGGTACCCTTCTTTGTACAGTCTCTAATGTATTAATATCCTTTTGAAGATATGGCCTCCAGAATTGAACACATTATTCTAGATGAGGCCGTACCAATGACCTGTACAGTGGCATTATTACTTCTTTCTTTTTGCTGCTGATTCTTCTCCCAATGCAGCCAAGCATCTAACTAGCCTTCCTAATTGCTTTGTTACATTGCTTACCTGCCTTTAAGTCACCTGAAAGGCTGAAATAGTGAATCCTTAAATCTCTTTCCTCCTCAGTTGTTTCCAGTATAGTGCCATTAATTCTAAATTTAGCTTTTGGATTTTTGAGACCCAAGGGCATGATTTTGCATTTTTTTTGTATTAAACTGTAATTGCCACACTCTTGACCACTCCTCTAGTCTACCTAGATCCTCAATCATTTGTTTTATCCCTCCAAGTGTGTCTACCCTGTTGCATACCTTTGTGTCATCTGCAAAAAGGCATACTTTCCCTTTAATGTCATTTGCAATGTCACCAATAAAGATATTAAAAAGCACTGGTTCAAGTACAGATCCCTGGGGTACCCCACCGGTTAACATTTCCCTCCTGTGAATGCACTCCATTTACTACAACTCTCTGTTTTCTATCCTGCAACCAAGATCTTAACCATTCAACAATCTTAGGGGCTGATTCAGTCCTGATTGCTGGGCTGCAAAGTGTGCTGTCCCACGTTCAGATAGTTGCCGCCTCCAGGAGGAGTGTAAATTTGTTGTGCAAGTGTACAATCCCATGTGTACGCAGAGCTGCAAAATCCACTTTATGCAGTCTCTGCGCATCCCACGACTTACTCCTACAGTGCGATGTGAAGAGGCTGATCGGGCCCGAAACTGACATCAGACACTCTCCCTGGAAATGCTTGGACATGCCTGCATTTTTCCAGACAATCGCTGTAAACGGTCAGTTAGCACCCACAAATTACCTCTTCCTGTCAATCACCTTGCCAACACCCGTGCATTTGGATTTTTTGCACCATCCCCTCGCTGACCAGCGATGTCCGTTGTTGTCGGACGCGAGTGCGCATTACGGTGCATACGCATGCACAGTTAGCACCTGATTGCCCGCTGTGCAAAAACGCACAGCAGCAATCAGGTCTGTACCACCCCCTTAGTATTCAATCCCAAGCTTTAGCGTTTATTTAGCAATCTGCGATGTGGAACAAGTGTCAAAAGCCTTACTAAAGACTAGATAAGCTATATCCATGGCTCCACCTTTATCCATCACTTTAGTCACACAGTCAAAAAAGTCAATAAGGTTTGTTTGACATGATCTCCCACCAGTGAATCCATGCTTTTGGGGATCCTGTAAATTACTGGGTTTGAGATAATCTACAACTCTTTTTTTAAGAGTGTTTCAATCAATTTCCCGGGATGCGGTCAAGATCCCGCCGGACGGAATCCCGGCGGTCGAAATACAGACGCCGGAATCCCGACCGGCACAATCCCAACATATTCTCCCACAGAGGGAGAATAAATTAGTGTGCCGAGCATAGCGAGGCACCATGCCCGCAGCGAAACACATATATTTGCACACTCCGTATTCCCTGATTAACACACAAGGACTCCGGTGTGCACAAAGAATGGGCGCTGGGGTTTACCAATGGAGGAGATTTTTACCCATATAGTTAGTGGATACTGCTGCTCTTTAGTTAAAGGATAATTGCATTCCTTATACAAAACAAAAATATAAAACATACCCCCCCGGGATACAATCTCGGGAGTATACCAAGAGCGCTGCTTCCACCACAATTCCTATACTATTATATTATTTCACAACCGGTTTTATATTCAATCTTTTTTATTTATAAAAATAGTACTCTAAATAAGCACAGATAAAAAGAATTTCATCATATACAATACATGCTGCAGCATAATAATTAATATTGCAACCAAAAAACCTAAGAGGCTTATTTGTATCCGGATCTGAGGCTTATATTAAAACCAATTTAGCTGGGTAATGTCCACATTACATCAATATGTCCCAGTAGGTATAATAAATCCTTTCATTTCATAATCTCTGTGATCCAAGATTGATCCAATTAATAGGTGTATAAATCTTCAGATTGTCCCAATTTTACTTGGATTTTTAATAATGTGTGCACACATAAATATTCTTTACCTTCACAGGTGTTTATCATACGGATATTGATTTCACCTCCAGTGCTGGACTCTTTGCTGTTACGGTTCTCCTTTAATAATTGCAGACATCAATCATCATATGCTTCTGCTCACAGTGCTCAGGCTCCCTCTGCTGGTATTTGCCCGTATTGCAGTTTACACTGTGTGATAGTGTTGCTGACCCCGTGTTACAGCGGTCCGGAGGTGAAACCTATTACCACGGTCACTCTAAAACGCGTTTCTCCGCCTTGATGCTCCCTCAGCGGCTTCCTCAGCTCACTGCGTTCTGCTCACCACCCCTGTCGTGATTGTGTGGTCGGGATTCCGGCGTCTGTATTTCAACCGCCGGGATCCCGTCCGGCGGGCTTTAGTACTGATACCAATTTCCCTTCTACTGATGTAAGACTCACTGGTCTATAGTTGTTTGCCTCTTCCTTGCTTCCACTTTTGTTCAGTGGGACTACATTCGCTCTTTTCCAGTCCTCTAGAATTACTCCTGTAGCTAATGACTGGTTGAATAATTCTGTTAACGGTGCTAACAGCACCTCTTTAAGCTCTTTTAGTATCCTTGGATGTATCTGGCCCCATAGATTTGTCATGATGTTGCAGGGAGTCAAGTGTGGCAGTTGAAAGGTAGGCTAGGACTGTACCAGGTAGGGTAAGGTGAAAAAAGTAAAGTGGTTGAAGGGTGGTACTAATGAGGTAGAAGACTGGACCAGTATGTGACGTTTACACTTTTGCACAATGGTCTTCCGATCACATCTAGATGCTTATATAAGTTTGCTAAAATATGGTGTTATAAACTTTGGTACTTAGAGGTACTATAACTCTATATAATAATCTATATAACGGGCCTTGAGTCAGACACCAGTTTCCATTTGGCCATGGCAGCCTACCTACTTCCTTATGCTAATGTGAGAATCTGCTGGTGCATACTACAAATCCTGTGTCTGCATGTGGAAGCCTTTCCTTCCCACTAGTATTGTTCCTGCAGCCACAACTGTCACCATAAAAATTTGGACTCCATGCTGGGTCAAAAAGATCTGTCTGAAACATGAAACGTGTCCAATTTTACGATCAAGCATGAAAGTCAATATACAGTACATGCCCATAAGACAGAAAAGATCTGCGCACTCACAATGGTCCTTGCACAGATTCCACCGAGAAATGTTAATTTCACACATAGGGGCAGATGTATCATGCAGTGAAAGAATATATATTTCTCTTACGTCCTAGAGGATGCTGGGGACTCCGTAAGGACCACGGGGGGGATAGACGAGCTCCACAGGAGACAGGGGCACTTTAAGAAAGACTTTAGGTCTGGGTGTGCACTGGCTCCTCCCTCTATGCCCCTCCTCCAGACCTCAGTTTACTACTGTGCCCAGAGGGGACTGGGTGCATTTCAGGGAGCTCTCCTGAGTTTCCTGACAAAGAGTATATTTGTTAGGTTTTTTATTTTCAGGGAGCCTGCTGGCAACAGACTCCCTGCATCGAAGAGAAGCAGACCTACTTCTGTGAGTTGAAAGGCTCTGCTTCTTAGGCTACTGGACACCATTAGCCCTAGAGGGATCGGTACGCAGGTCTCACCCTCGCCGTCTGTCCCAGAGCCGCGCCGCCGTCCTCCTCGCAGAGCAGGAAGATAGAAGCCGGGTGAGTATGAGAAGAAAAGAAGACTTCAGAGGCGGCAGAAGACTTCATGATATTCACTGAGGTAACGCACAGCAGTAACGCTGTGCGCCATTGCTCCCATACACCTCACACACGGCAGTCACTGTAAGGGTGCAGGGCGCATATGAACCTCTCTTTGGCAAAAATATATATGTATACAGCTGGCCACTGTATATATATAAGAGCCCCCGACAATTTTTAGTGTATTTGAGCGGGACAGAAGCCCGCCGCCGAGGGGGCGGGGCTTCTCCCTCAGCACTCACCAGCGCCATTTTCTCCACAGCACAGCTGAGAGGAAGCTCCCCGGACTCTCCCCTGCTTATACCACAGTGAAAGAGGGTTTTAAAGAAGAGGGGGGGCACATAATTAGGCACATATATACATATATACACAGCGCTACTGGGTAAACATATATTTATTGTGTTTTTTCCTGGGTCATATAGCGCTGGGGTGTGTGCTGGCATACTCTCTCTCTGTCTCTCCAAAGGTCCTTGTGGGGGAACTGTCTTCAGATAAGAGGATTCCCTGAGTGTGTGGTGTGTCGGTACGCGTGTGTCGACATGTCTGAGGTAGAAGGCTCTCCTAGAGAGGACGGGGAGCAAATGAATGTGGTGTCTCCGTCGACAACGCCGACACCTGACTGGATGGATATGTGGAATGTTTTAAGTGCTAATGTAAATTTATTGCACAAAAGATTAGAGGTACAGCCAGGGAGTCAACCCATGTCTGTCCCTATGTCGCAGGGACCGTCGGGGTCTCAAAAGCGCCCACTATCCCAAATAATAAACACAGATACCGACACGGATTCTGACTCCAGTGTCGACTACGATGATGCAAAATTACAGCCAAAATTGGCTAAATGTATTCTATATATGATTATTGCAATAAAAGATGTTTTGCATATCACAGAGGAACCCCCTGTCCCTGAAACGAGGGTACACATGTATAAGGGAAAAAAACTTGAGGTAACCTTTCCCCCTCACATGAGTTGAACGAATTATGTGAAGAAGCTTGGGAATCTCCAGACAAAAAACTGCAGATTCCCAAAAGGATTCTTATGGCGTATCCTTTCCCGCCAACGGACAGGCTATGGTGGGAATCCTCCCCTAGGGTGGACAAAGCATTGACACGCTTATCCAAAAAGGTAGCGCTGCCATCCCAAGATACGGCTACCCTCAGGGATCCTGCTGACCGCAAGCAGGAGGTTACCTAGAAGTCCATCTGCACACATTCTGGTACCTTACTCAGACCGGCAATTGCGTCGGCCTGGGTTTGTAGCGCTGTAGCAGCATGGACAGATACCTTATCAGCGGAAATTGAGACCCTAGATAAGGATACCATTTTATTGACCCTAGGGCATATAAAAGATGCTGTCTTATATATGAGAGATGCTCAAAGACGCTATGTTGATTTCTGTTAGACGAGTCCTATGGACCCGGCAATGGACAGGTGATGCCGACTCAAAGAGGCATATGGAGGTTTTACCTTACAGGGGTGAGGAATTGTTTGGGGAAGGTCTCTCGGACCTGGTCTCCACAGCTACAGCTGGTAAATCTAACTTTTTGCCTTATATTCCCTCACAGCCTAAGAAAGCACCACATTACCAAATGCAGTCCTTTCGATCACAAAAAAACAAGAAAGTACGAGGTGCGTCCTTTCTTGCCAGAGGTAAGGGCAGAGGGAAAAAGCTGTACAACACAGCTAGTTCCCAGGAACAGAAGTCCTCCCCATCCTCTGCAAAATCCACCGCATGACGCTGGGGCTCCGTTAAAGGAGTCCGCCCCAGTGGGGGCACGTCTTCGAATTTTCAGCCACATCTGGGTTCACTCGCAGGTGGATCCCTGGGCAATAAAAATGGTTTCTCAGGAAGGGGGCGTGGCTTGCATCCTGACTGGAAGGTTGTGTCCCAGGAGAGCTCCTGCCCAATAGAGCCCTTTTGCCCCCTTTTTGGCGACTTACCCTAGTGTGTCCCCCTCCTGCAGCTTCCTATTGCAGTCCTTGCTGCTTTGTGGACATTGGGGGTGAGCTGCGGAGCCGGAGCACAGGCTTGTCCTGTGCTTGCAGGTTGCGGCCTTCCCCTCGTGCTGCTGCAGGGACCTCGATTTGGACCCCCACCCGCCCAAGTTTGGACGAAAACCGCGCGCTGCTGTACAGCCTGCCCCACTTCTCCTCTCCTACCTGGGGGACCCAGCCGAGCAGTGGAAGCGGCGAGAGAAGCCCCTGGAGCTGCGGTCCCGGAGCTGAACTGAGCGGCGGTGGTCCGGTGGAGGCGGCCATCTTGGTTGTGGAGGTGAGTGCAGCGCAAGTGCTGCGCCTCTACGAGTGGCCCGCCTGCCGCCCGCAGTTGCCAGGGGGGTATTAATCAAGACAGTGGGGTGACAGCCGGTCCCTACCCCCGCATATAAGTGTTGGTGACATTTACTGGAGCCTGGAGGGACACATTACTTATCACTGACGGCGGCCATCTTGGAGGAGGCAAAGCAAGCTTCCCTATACTGTGCTGTCCCTTTTGTGCTAATAAAGGAGCCAGCCTACTGTTTCAGCAGGGAATTACTTCAGCACACCTGCTCTACACAAATACCTGCCTACAAGCAAAACACTGTACATTCATATCCCACTCCTTTCTTTTTTGTATATACAGTGCACCCTGCAGGGCCTGATTCTTAGAGCCCCCTGCTGTTATTTGTTATACTACATTTCACCTACTCTTGGTACGGTGTGCTGTGATCCAGGACGCTCTCCTGTGGACCCTTTTCGCTGTCTTAACAGATTATTGAGGCCTTGACCCTTCGAATGATGTGAACATATAGGTGCCCGACTTCCCCCCCACCCAAATCATCTGATGAGCACGCAACATTTTGGTGGATCTTTCTTGTAATCACTCCCTACAAGGGCACCTCAATTTCACCAGATACTATGAGCAGAGCGAACACCCGAGCAAAAAAAACGGGAACTTCACAAGATATTGCACAACACTTCTCACGCCGGGAAAAGCCAGCTGAAATTCCATCTCCGTCCTCTCGGCTGTCCACCCCTACCATGGATCCGACGGAGTCACCCTCAACCAAAGCGGATATTCAATCCCTTCGGAATATGATTTTGGACCTTAAGAGTTCTTTTACCACCGCTCTCCAGTCAGCGATTGGTGAACTGAAATCTGACTTGGCGGCTCTGGATTCCCGCACCAGCTCATTGGAATCACAAGAGGAAAAACAACAGGATTTCCGCAAACAAGTGGGTGAGGACATGAGCTACCTATCCGGCGAATTGGAATTCCTTAAGGATAAGGTTGAGGATAGCGAAAATCGCGAGAGGCGGAATAATTTACGCATTCGCAATGTCCCTGAATCTGTATCGGCCTCCGAATTGGAACCTTACCTCAAACGTCTGTTTCTTCACTTGTCCCGTCGCTCTCGGAATCTGCTATCTTGATAGAAAGAGCTCATTGTGCCCTGAGGCCTAAACCAAAGGACTCTGATCCTCCCCGTGATGTTATCCTCCGGTATTTGTCTTTCAAGATTAAGAACAGTATTACAATGGCATGCAGAAACTCGACCTCGATTCTGTTTGAAGATTCCCGGATTCAGGTCTACCAAGACTTGTCGCCAGTGACCATTGCTAAACGGCGTGACCTGTGCTCTATTACTTCAACACTGCGCAATAATGGTTACAAATATCGCTGGGGTTTTCCTTTTCGCCTCATTGTGGAGATTGATGGCAAAGTTCATATCATTCGCTCTCCTGAGGACGGGGACAAGCTGCTTCGAAAACTTCAACTGTCCCCTACTGCTACTTCTCAGATGTGAAGCTCCCCATGTTTAAAATGTTTAAAAATTTAACTTTTATCAACGTTTAGTTTAAATAATTTTGTTCTCACGCTTGCTCCAATACTCTGTTGCCTTTATAATTGATGCTGTTTCGTATACGAATGCCCATCTACATTATCTTCGAACCATTTTTTTTTTCTCTCTTCAGGTTTATATAATCTTTGTATCGCTAGGTTTTTGTCTCGCTGTTCTGGTCGGTGGCTCGGAGGCACGGCCATGTGGAGGGGACATGGGAATAGATCCCTGCTCTGATACCATGGGGCCTGCCTTTGGCTATCGATCTGCTCTGCGACTATGCCATTTGCTCTATTAATGTTACTTTTTTTATACTATTTGCTATCTGGTCATCTTTTTTCTAGTACCCTGAATTTTGGACTGTCCTGCCCTTACTATGGGTCTTTCTTTGGTTCATGAAGGTCCGTCCTCTTTATTTTAGATTAGTTTTGGGTGGGTGTGTTGGCGCCATAGCTTGACACTTCCTTCCCCAGTATCTAGGGATTAGAGATATTACCAAAAATACTGGGTTCATACCCTCATCTGTTTCATTGTATTTGTGTCCCACATGTGAGCTCTTTCCTTTTTTTTTTATATAGAGCTCTATCGTAGCAGTCCGGTATCCTGCCTTTTGGATACTACGTCTGCTTTTTTCATTTTGTTTTTTATCACTCTCCTCCCCTTTTAGATCCTTGCTCCAGTTTGAGAGTAAGTTGACGTATCTGCATTCACAGTTAGATATATCCATTTATTTTATACTATTGTTCATGTGTTGACTTGTACATCTCTATTTCTTTTAGAATTATTATTTATTTATTTTTCTCTCTCCTTTTTTCTTTTATTTGTTTTAGCAGAGTCCGGAGCCCTAGTGGTTTCTTCGTTTTTCAATTCTTCAATCATGCCACTAACGTGCCTGTCCATCAATGTTAAGGGGCTGAACACCCCCCAGAAATGCTCTCACCTCCACAGGTCTCTTAAAACTTTAAAAGATGACGTGATTTTTTTACAGGAGACACATTTAAAATCGGCCTCCCATCCCTCCCTGACATCTAAACAATTTCCCATGGCCTGGTACTCCAATAACACTGCAAAAAGAAATGGGGTAGCGATCTTAGTTAGGGGATCCGTTCCTTTCCAGTTCTTAGACTGTAAATGCGACAATGAAGGTCGTTATGTAATGGTGAGAGGAAAAATTGGACACGAGGAGGTTACCTTGGCTAATCTGTAATCAATTTTCTCTCATATAGACGAGGTAAGACACTTGTCGGTGGAGATTTCAATATGGCTCTCACGTGCATGGATAGGTCCGGCCCCTTACGTAGTAGTCAAACCCCAAACTCCTCAGTACTACACAGGAGTATGGCCGAGGCTGGTTTGTTCGATGTATGGCGTTTCCTTAATCCGACCACCAGGGACTACACTTTTTATTCCAGTCCGCATGATGTGTACTCTCGCATTGATATGTTCTTGAGCTGTGCACCTCTCTCCCGGACGGCTCGCTCTTCCTCGATAGTCCCACTTACTTGGACTGACCACGCGTCTTTAGCTGCAACATTTGACATATTTGATATCCCTGACGGTAGACCGACATGGAGACTTAACGAAACGCTATTGAAGATTCCTAAGTTTCAGGACTTAATTAAAACTAAGCTTCAGGAATACTTTGAAGTTAATGTAGAAGACCACTGCAGTATAGCTACTATATGGGAAGCCCATAAGGCAGTTATCAGAGGATTCATTATTCAATTTGCGTCCCGCCGTAAGAGAAACCGGGAAACTCAAATTGCTCTGTTAGCAGACAACATTGCAACATTAGATCGGGAACACAAACTCACACGCTCCAAGAAAACACTAGCCGAACTATCTAAGGCCCGTGATGACCTACAATCTCTTTTGGCGGAGAATATTGAGCGCTCACTTCGGTGGGCTAATCAATCGTTTTACGACAAAAGCAACAAGGCACATACTTTGTTGGCTAATCGCTTACGTGCCAAGAAGGCTAACCAATGCATCCATACTATTAGAAAACCCTCAGGCAACATTACCTATGACCCCAAGAAAATTAATGGTATTTTTTCTGACTATTATAGAGCACTCTATAACCTTGACCCCCCCCGTCCGACCCCTTGGCACAAGCCGACCAGGCTCAACAGTATCTAGATTCGTGCGCTCTTCCTCGTTTAGATGAGGAAACTAACTCTGCTCTCAATGCTGATATTTAAGCTGAAGAGATTGAGGTTGCACTAAAAACCCAGAAACCTTCTAAGGCACCTGGCCCGGATGGCTATCCGATGGTGTACTACAAAACCCTCGCCCCTCAGCTCATTCCTCATATAGTCTTTTTGTTTAACAAAATAATGCAGGGCACTCCTTTTCACACTGACTCCACGACCTCTCGCATTATAGTAATCCCGAAACCTGGAAAGGATCCCTCATATTGCTCAAATTATAGGCCCATATCTTTGATAAATACCGATCTCAAGCTTTTTGCCAAAATACTGGCGTCTCGCCTGAATACTGTGTTGCCGTCATTAATAGACCCTGATCAAGTGGGATTTATTCCCGGCCGCCAGGCCTCGGACAACACCAGACGTATTGTTAATTTAATTCATCAAATAAACTCGACGAAAACACCAGCGTTTGCTTTGGCGCTAGATGCTGAAAAGGCGTTTGATCGCATCTCTTGGCCCTTTTTGTTTTCTACATTATCTACGTTTGGCCTCAATGGTCATTTCATCACTGCAGTAGCGGCCCTCTATTCTAACCCCTCATCTACGGTCCTGACCAATGGATTAAGCTCGCCTCGGTTTAGTTTAAAGAACGGCACTCGACAGGGCTGCCCTCTCTCACCCCTACTTTTTGCTTTATGTATTGAACCTCTTGCAGCCCGTATTAGGCTCAACACTGACATTGGGGGTGTTACTGTGGGGCAGAGCTCGTATAAAATATCTCTGTTTGCGGATGACGTGCTCTTGACTCTTTCTAACCCTCTGATTTCTCTACCTAATCTACAGAAAGAATTACTTCTGTATGGTTCCCTCTCTGGTTATAAAATAAATCATACCAAATCTGAGGCCCTCACGTTTAATGTTTCATCCCATACTTATTTGATTTTAACCTCCTCTTTCCCCTTTCTCTGGAGACCCTCGGCTATCAAATACCTTGGTATATTTATCACTAAATCCTACACCAGCCTATATCAGGCTAATTATGTTCCTATGATTAAAACTCTCACTCAAGACCTAGATAAATGGGATCGATTATACATTTCGTGGATTGGACGGATTAACGCCCTAAAAATGAATTTCCTTCCCCGTATTCTTTATCTGTTCCAGACCATTCCGATAATGGTGCCCCGAGTGACTTTGGCTTCCCTGCAAACACTGTGCAACAAATTTATTTGGGCTCACCGGAAATCTCGATTAAGACGAACATCGTTGACTAAGAGTGCTACCTCAGGCGGCTTGGGATATCCTAATCTTCAGGCTTATTTTAACGCCTGTCACCTTAACCACATAGTGTCCTGGCATTCCCCCCGAGGGATCAGAAAATGGGTCGATATTGAGAACTCAATTTATCAGGGTATTCCCCTCGACTCTCTTCTGTGGCTCCCCAGGTCCTGCAGGCCAGCCTCGGCCTATTCAGTCCCCACGATTAAATTCACCCTTGGATTGTGGGACAAACTCCGCATCACCCATAATCTCTCTTCATACCCCTCGCCTCTATCACCTATCTGGGGTCACCCTGCCTTCCCCCCAGGCAGCGAACGAAATATAGCGGCCCCATGGCAATCTCAGGGTGTCACGAGATTTATCCATGTTAAAGGCCACTCAGCACCGACCTCTTTTGGAGATTTTCAAGAGCGCCTCAGTATTCCATCCTCGTGTCATTTCCATTATATTCAAATTCTTAGCTTTCTTAAATCACAACTTAAAACTACTCCTTTGAGACCACCCACCTCCTTTGAACATATGTGATTACTTTCGATTGGCAAAAAGGGGAATATCTCTACAATATATAACTCCATTTTGACTCCAGATCCTCCTACCCATGAACCCCATGAACTGGCTTGGGAATCAGATCTCTCCCATCCGTTGGAAGATGATCAATGGGAAGAAATTAGATTGCGCATTGCTAAAGCTTCTATTAGTGTGGCACTTAGGGAAACATGTTATAAAGTTTATACCAGATGGTATTTGGTCCCCTCCAGACTTCTTTCCATTTTCCCCGCGACCTCGAATTTGTGCTGGAGACTCTGTGGAGAGGAGGGCACCTTTTTCCACGTCTGGTGAACTTGCCCCTCTATTCGCCCCTTCTGGAACACAGTTGGAGCGCTTATTGCTCAAACTTGCGGGCATAACCTAGATCTCTCCCCTGAAATTGCTTTACTTCATGCCCCCATACCGTCACTACCCAAAATCCAAGACAAGCTTGCTATGCAATTCTGCATGGCGGCTAAATCTCTGATTGCTAAATGTTGGAAAGACCATAAACCACCCTCCAAGGCTTTACTGATAACCAAGATTAATTATATAGCCAATATGGAGTATATTACCAGCCTGAGGAATAACACTGTTGCCCAATTCCACAACATTTGGTCTCCATGGTACCTCGCGCGCTCTTTATTAATACCCGGACTCTGCTAATACCGCTAATACCGCTAATACCTCTAATACCTCTGTTATTTCCTCCTCTATTGTCATTGCACGGGACTGTAGCCAACCTCTCGCTTCCTTATATGTAATTTTTCAACGTTCCCCTTTTATTCGTGTACTTTTTCTTGCTCCTTTTTTTTTTTTGCCTTTCCTCTTCTTTCTCTTTCTTGTTTTTACTTTTAACAAGTTTTTTTCTCTGTTTTGGTATAGATTCTATACTATAAATGAAAAATAAAATGAGACTGATCATGTACACGTCTGGATCTACACAGGGTGCATACTGCTATTACTTGATAGCCTATTTTGTCATAGAACTGTATATTTCATTCTGATGTGGTATGTAAAAACTTTTATCTGCATGTTCAATATCTTAACCTGTACAACTTTGATATTGTTTTGGTTACTGATCACTCTCAATAAAAATTCTAACTTTAAAAATTGTTTCTCAGGGTTACAAGCTGGAATTCGAAGAGGTGCCTCCTCGCCGGTTTTTCAAATCGGCCCTGCCAGCTTCTCCCCAGGAAGGGGAGATAGTGTTAAATGCAATTCACAAATGGTATCTTCAACAGGTGGTGGTCAAGGTTCCCCTGCTTTAACAAGGAAGGGGATATTACTCAACCCTGTTTGTAGTCCCGAAACCGGACGGTTCGGTCAGACCCATATTAAATTTAAAATCCCTGAACCTATAATTGAAAAGGTTCAAGTTCAAGATGGAATCGCTAAGAGCGGTCATCGCCAGCCTGGAAGGGGGGGATTTTATGGTATCTCTGGACATAAAGGATGCATACCTTCATGTTCCCATTTATCCACCTCATCAGGCGTACCTGAGATTTGCGGTACAGGATTGTCAATACCAATTTCAGACGTTACCGTTTGGGCTTTCCAGGGCCCCGAGGACTTTCACCAAGGTAATGGCGGAAATGATGGTGCTCCTGCGCAAGCAAGGTGTCACAATTATCCCATACTTGGACGATCTCCTCATAAAAGCAAGATCAAGAGAGCAGTTACTGAACAGCGTATCACTTTCACTGAAGGTGTAATAGCAACACGGCTGGATTCTCAATATCCCGAAGCCGCAGTTGGTTCCTACGACTCGTCTGACTTTCTTGGGCATGATTCTGGATACAGACCAGAAAAGGGTTTATCTTCCGATAGAAAAAGCTCAGGAACTCATGACTCTAGCCAGGAACCTATTGAAACCAAAACAGGTGTCAGTGCATCACTGCACTCGAGTGCTGGGAAAGATGGTGGCATCATACGAGGCCATTCCCTTCGGCAGACTACATGCGAGGACTTTCCAGTGGGACCTACTGGACAAGTGGTCCGGGTCACATCTACAGATTCATCAGTTGATCTCCCTGTTCCCCAGGGCCAGGGTATCTCTCCTGTGGTGGCTGCAGAGTGCTCACCTTCTAGAAGGCTGCAGGTTCGGCATTCAGGACTGGATCCTGGTGACCACGGACGCGAGCCTCCGAGGTTGGGGAGCAGTCACACAGGGAAGAAACTTCCAAGGTCTTTGGTCAAGTCAAGAGACTTGTCTTCACATCAACATCCTGGAACTGAGGGCCATATACAACGCCCTACGTCAAGCGGAGACCTTACTGCGCGACCAACCAGTTCTGATCCAGTCAGACAACATCACCGCAGTGGCTCATGTAAACCGCCAAGGCGGCACAAGGAGCAGAGTGGCAATGGCGGAAGCCACCAGAATTCTTTGCTGGGCGGAAATTCATGTAAGCGCACTGGCAGCAGTATTCATTCCAGGAGTGGACAACTGGGAAGCAGACTTCCTCAGCAGACACGACCTGCATCCAGGAGAGTGGGGACTTCATCCGGAAGTCTTCGCACAGATTGCAAGTCAGTGGGGACTACCCCAGATAGACATGATGGCGTCCTGCCTCAACAAAAAGCTACAGAGGTATTGCGCCAGATCAAAATATCCTCAGGCGGTAGCTGTAGACGCCCTAGTGACACCGTGGGTGTTCCAGTCGGTCTATGTATTTCCTCCTCTTCCTCTCATACCCAAGGTGTTGAAAATAATAAGAAAGAGAGGAGTGAGAACAATTCTCATTGTTCCAGATTGGCCACGAAGGACCTGGTATCCGGATCTGCAGGAAATGCTCACAGAAGATCCGTGGCCTCTTCCTCTAAGACAGGACCTGTTGCAACAGGGGCCCTGTCGGTTCCAAGACTTACCGCGGCTGCGTTTGACGGCATGGCGGTTGAACGCCGGATCATAGCGGAAAAAGGCATTCCGGATGAGGTCATTCCTACGCTGATAAAGGCTAAGAAGGACGTGACTTCTAAACATTATCACCGTATATGGCGAAAATATGTTTCTTGGTGTGAGGCCAGGAATGCTCCTACGGAAGAATTTCATCTGGGCCGTTTCCTTCACTTCCTACAAACTGGAGTGAATTTGGGCCTAATATTAGGCTCCATTAAGGTTCAGATTTCGGCCTTATCCATTTTCTTTCAAAAAGAATTGGCTTCTCTCCCAGAAGTACAGACTTTTGTGAAGGGAGTGCTGCATATTCAGCCTCCTTTTGTACCTCCGGTGGCGCCTTGGTACCTTAACGTGGTGTTGAGTTTCCTTAAGTCGCATTGGTTTGAACCACTTAAAACGGTGGAGTTAAAATATCTCACTTGGAAGGTGGTCATGTTATTAACCTTGGCTTCGGCTAGGCGAGTGTCGGAATTGGCGGCTTTGTCTCATAAAAGCCCCTATCTGGTTTTCCATATGGATAGAGCGGAATTGCGGACTCGTCCTCAATTCTTGCCTAAGGTGGTGTCATCTTTTCATATGAACCAACCTATTGTGGTGCCTGTGGCTAATCGTGACTTGGAGGATTCGAGTCCCTTGATGTGGTC